>NC_041223.1:7243843-7316959 GCF_002837175.3 Physeter macrocephalus | reverse complement strand
TTTGTTCTTCTTTCTCTAGTTCCTTTAGGTGTAAGATTGGATTGTTTATTTGAGATTTTTCTTGAGATTCTTATCTAGTGCACCACCAGGTAAGTCCCAGGACATGTTTCTAATTACATACACAGTCTCTGAATAACAAATGGGTTGGTTTCTGAAGTTCACTTTTTAAGACAGTTGTTTTGATCTCGAAAATAATTATCTAGAGAAGCTGCTGTAAATGAATCTCAGGCCATCAAATAAAACTTAGGAAAATCTAAGCAACTGAACTAACAAGGCCAGCCAAAATTTTATTTGTGGCAGCAAGGACAACATAACGCAAGAGTCAAAAATGAGAGAAAGCGTTTTTTTTTTGTTTTTTGTTTTTTGTTTTTCTTTTTTCCCCTCTTTGTTTTTGGACCCAGAGAAGATCCTGGTTCTTTCTCATGCTTACTCATTTATTTCCTGGTTTTCTTATTTCCTTGATATTTAGAGCATCCCAGGATCTTGTTGTTCCTCCTTATTTGTCCCACTTGGCTATAATATAGATTCCTCTACTCTGAGCATCATTGATCTCAGGTCTTAGGAATGAATGTGTCTGATAGCCATTTCATAATAGTATGTGCTGGTGTCCCTCTATGATAGAGATTTTCTAGCCTCCGATTTCTACTCCTTCTCCATCAGATGCTACTTGTAGAGTACCTTTCCCAACCTTCCTTAAAAATTAGTAAGAATCATCTCAGTCCAGTAGTTTCTAGGTGTCCTTCTCAACAGTTACTGTAGCTGTGGGTCTAGTTATGTTATTTACAGTTCAATTTTAGGTTAAAGATTAAAACAAGAACCCACGTAAGCATATATAAAAGATTTATCCTTTGTGTCAAAACTACTTCCATGCAATTGCATTCTTTTTTTTTTTTAGTACACTTGTAATCATGAATAATTTTAGATTTTTTTAGCGAACTTGCAAAGATAGCACAGCGTTTTCATATGCTCTTCATCCAGCTTCCTCTAATATTGACATCTTACTCGACTCTGATACATTTGTCAAAATTAATATACTAACATTGGTACAAAATACTGTTAACTAAACTATAGATGTTATTGGGGTTTCTGTTTTTCTACTAATGTCCCTTTTCTGTTCCAGGATCGACGTGTCTTCCTAGTCTCCTCTGATCTGTGATAGTTTCTGTTTTTCCTTATTTTTCATGACCTGGATGGCTTGTAGAATGTTCCTGAATTTGGATTTGTCTGATGTTTTCTCATGATCAGAGTGGAATACTGGCCTTGGTTATGAGAATCACAGAGTTAAAGCGCCCTCATGGCTTTATATTATCACTGCTGATGTTAACCTTGATCACTTGGTAAACGTGGTGTCTGCCAGGTTCTTCCACAAGTGACTAGTTTTCCCTGTCCACGCTCTGTTCTTCAGAAGTGAGTCACATTCAAGGAGACAGGAATTAATGTCCACCTCCAGGAGTGGGGAGTATCTGCATATATTACTTGGAATTCTTCTGTAAAGATTTGCCTCTTCTTTCCCATTTTTTAATTCAGTCGTTTATTTATCTCAGTATGGACTCATAAATGTTTATTTTTTATTTTGGGTTATAGTGCAATGCTATTGTTATTTTTTGTTGTTGCTCAAATTGTTCCTGCTTTAGCCATTGGAGCTCTTTCAGGTGACTTCTGTATCCTTGTGATATGCTCCCATCGTGTGTGTGTGTGTGTGTGTGTGTGTGTGTGTGTGTGTGTGGTTTTGCTTTTTGAGCAATTTCTTACTTTTTGGCATCATCTTGTATTTTCCCTGTTCCAATCCTGAAATCAGCCGTTTCTCTAAGGAGTTCTGGTTCCTTTTATTGGAGAATCGTTTTGGGGAATGGAGATCTGGGCACGGAATGTGTTCATTACCCTTGGGGTGTCAGTTGCTTCTAGGCCTTCTCAGTGATAGGGTTAGAAAATACAGGTATGTCTTCTAACCCATGTATACACACAGACCTGTAGTTACTTCTATATCTGTCTTTCTACCTATCTGTTAAATATAAACTTGAGTTCATACTGAGGTCTCTGGCACTAATCCAGCACCACAGGTTTCATCCTAGCTTTGATTGTAACTTATTTCTCTTGCAGTGAGAAACCTGGCTCCTGTTCCCACAGTGTATTTATATATTTGTGCAACCCTTAGTGACATGTAAAGTAGTTTCAGAATTGCTAACCAGTACCCCTGTGAGGACTAAATTTACCAACTAGAGTACAGTGTTGAATTGTTAAGTACAGTTCTTCTTGTCTTTAGCCTTAGAGTATGTAGACAGAACACAGGTTTCCACAGTTAGTTAGGCCAGCACCTTTTCCTTCACCATTTTCGGTGAGGTTATAACATGCATTTGTAATATAGTTAGGTTCATTTAGCTCAGTCTGCATTCTGTCCTGGGGTCTCCTGGTGTCCTAGTTGATATTTTAAAATTTATATACTATAAAGGTCACTTTTTGTGTTGTTAGTTCTTTGGGTTTTGTGCATTTAAAATGTTAGATATCCATCAAATATCTGAGCCATAGATTGTGATATGGTTATTTTATGCTCCTCCCTTTTTGCTTTACATCATGAAATTTATATATCTTTAGAGGAAGAGAAAGATAAAATGAAAAATTATATTTTAATGTAATATACAAAAAAATTAACTGTCTGACTTTGACTACATATTACCATGCATATTACTCCAAACTCTAGGAAGATTTTTGCTTACTTTATTAAATACTTTTTTGAATTAAGAATGATCATGTAATTATTATAAGTTTCACGGCCAATGAAATATTGTCTTTGCATCTAACAATAATTATGCTGTTTTTTCCCATAAGCACAAGAAACCTTGAAGAGGTTGTCTTTTATGTTCAGAATTGGTAAAGCATGTAGAAACTAGGAGATATATCTATATATAGATATCTATATATAGATATATAGATATAACAACTATCATTTATTGTCTTACCATGTGCTAGATACAGCAACCAACTGAAGTGGCATTGTTGTTATTTTGATATTTTACAGATAAGGAGAGTAGATAACTTGCCCCAAATTACAGAAGCTATAGATTGTTGGAGGGATTCAAACCCAGTATTGGGGATACCAGACTTAATGCGAATGGTTTCCAAACCTGGCTGCACATCAGAATTACTCAGGGAGCTTTTAAAACTACACATACCTTTGCCCTTCTTGGATATAGGGCAGGTCAGAATCTCTCAAGGTAGGACATAAGTACTGACATTTTTAACCTCCAGCGTGCTTTATATGAATCCAGACCAGCACCGGCGCAGTTGAGAGTCAGCCCATTGGAAACACCTTAAGTAGGCTACAGTACTCCCCTACCCCCTCTTCAAGGTCAGTGTTCATTAATACAGTTGTCATAGTTATTGCTTCAGTCATCACCTGTCTGATTTCATTAGTAAAGTTACATAAACTTTTTTGTAAAAGCTGCCCTAACTCGTTTTTATTTATTATTTACAGTATGTAGAGGGAATTATTTTTTATTGAAGTATAGCTGATGTATAATATTATTTGTTACACATGTACAGTATAGTGATTCACAATTTTTAAAGGTTATACTCCATTTATAGTTATTAGAAAATATTGACTATATTCCCTGTGTTGTACAATATATCCTTGTAGCTTATTTATTTTATACATAGTAGTTTGTATCTCTTAATCCCCTTCCCCCGGTTGTCCTTCCCCCCTCCGTTCTCCCCACCGCTAGCCACTACATAGTTTGTTCTCTATATCTGTGAGTCTGCTTTTTTGTTATATTCACTAGTTTGTTGTATTTTTTAGATTCTTATATAAGTGATATCATAGGTCTTTCTCTGTCTGACTTATTTCACTTAGCATAATACCTTCCAAGTCCATCCATGTTGCTGCAAATGGCAAAATTTCACTTTTTTGGTGGCTGGATAGTATTCTATTGTATATATATATATATATATACCACATCTTTTTTATCCATTAACCTGTTGATGGATGCTTAGGTTGCTTCCATATCTTGGCAATTGTAAATAGTGCTGCTATGAACACTGGGGTGCATGTATCTTTCGAATTAGTGTTTTTGGTTTTGTTTCAGATATATTGTATATATATACAATATGTATTGCTGGGTCATATGGTGGTTCTATTTTTAGTTTTTTGAGAAACCTCGATACTGTTTTCTATGGTAGCTGTACCAGTTTACATTCCCACTAACATACATGAACTTTTTAATTGAATAAGTGGCAAGATAACAAGCACACGCTTCCTCATTTGCCTATAGGTTTTTTGTTTTCTTAAGCATACTTACGCAAGGCAAAATAGGAAGTTGTACTGTATTATTTTTGACTGCAGTGAGCCGGCTGAATCAAACTTGATGTAAGATGAAAAAGACGAAAGGTAGAGCAGAACCTGCAGCTTGCGGTGGGGAACTGGACCCCATGACGACAGCAACAACAAGACTAGTAGCTGGACTTGAATACTCATATATGGAGTGGGGTTGGTCAGGTAACTTGGTCAAGGTCGCACATCCAGTAAGTGGCAGGGCCAGGATGTGAAACCAGAACTCGCTGTATAGCCTGCTCTTCATCATTACAGTAAACTGCCTCCCCAAGTTATATTTTGTCCCACACAGTGCTTTAAATATTTTTTGACTTAGTGGCTAGCATTTAAAAAAATAGAAGATTTCACATGAAAATCCTGATTTTTGTTTTCCTTGAGATACTGGGAGGTCTGTTCACAGTGGGCCCCATCCCCACGTGGTAGCGCCTGGTGTGCTCGCTCCCGCTTGGCACAGTGCCCGTGGTGTCTTACTCTCTTCCCGTCACCCGCCCTTGTGCACTCATTTACAGCCCCACCAGGCCCTGTAGGTGACAGGACCCCCAGTATAGACGTATAGAAACTAACTTTTGAAGGGTAACATAAAGACTGTTTTGATCTCATCCTTCATTTTATAAAACAGTTTGCTTTCTTTTGTTTTACTCATTTCTTGAAGTAATTAAGGAAACAAAGTTGCTATTTATCCTGTACCTCTGCTCAGAGTAATCATTTGGTTTATATCTTCTAAACCTTTTTGTGCTTATATAAATATATATCTTTGGTATATAATGCAGGTAATTTTTTTTCCAAAAAACCCCCATGTGGTAATGCTATATTTATTCCATGACTGGTGGGTAACCCCCTCCCCCCATATATTCTCTGCTTTGGATCTGTCTATATTGGTGTGTGTCGCTCTACCTCAATTCTGTTTGAGAACTACATGCTATTCCATTACATGAGTGTTAACATCACTTATTTCACTATTTCACTCTTTTTAAAAATTCTACCCTCTGCCTCTGGCAACCATCAATCTGTTTTCTGTATCTATGAGTTCATTTTTTGTTTATTTTTTGTTTCATGTATAAGTGAGATCATACAGTATTTATCTTTCTCTTTCTGACTTATTTCACATAGCATGACGCCCTTCAGGTCCATCCATGTTGTCACAAATGGCAAGATTTCCTTCTTTTTTATGGCTGAATAATATTCGTGTGTGTGTGTTTACGTACCACATTTTCTTTATCCATTCATTCCTCACTGGACACTTAGGTTGCTTCCATGTTTTGGCTGTTGTAAATAGTGCTGCAGTGAACATGGGGGTGCACATAACTTTTCGAGTTAGTGTTTTCATTTCCTTCAGATAAATAACCAGGAGTGGGATTGCTAGATCATATGGTAATTCTATTTTTAATTTTTTAAGGAACTGCCATACTATTTTCCATAGTGGCAGTACCAGTTTACTTTCCTACCAACAGTGCACAAGGGTTCCTTTTTCTCTGTATCCTCTTTAACACTTGTTATTTCTTGTGTTTTTGATCATAACCATTGTAACAGGTGTGAGGTGATATGTCATTGTGGTTTTGATTTGCATTTGCCCCATGATTTTAGCCATTTCACTCTGAATGGACACTTATATGGTTATAAAAAATAAAACCACAAATATTCTTGTACATACCCCTTTATGAACTTCGTCTGTTCTTCTTGTAAGAATGGTTAGTTAAAATGGAATTGTCAGGTTATAGGGTATATATGCACATTTAAGTCTTTCCTAGATAGTGCCCGATTGCTCCCCAAAAAGGTTGTAGTACTAATGTGTACTTTCCCCCACCGTGTAGGAGAAATCCCATTTTCCCTCATTTTTGCAGCCATAATCAGGGAAATCTATAATTTCATTTTTATCTTTAACTTCCCTCATTTTTAGTGACATTGAGTTTGTTGTCATGTTTATTGCCTGCTGACGTTTCTTTGAATTTTTTCATTTGTTTTGTTCATTTTCTGTTTTTTTAAATTATTGATCTGTTGGAACTATTTATGTTTTATGTATATTATTCATTTTTCTATTATGGCTGTAAATATTTTCTTCCAAACTGTCTTTTAACTTAATGATGCTTTTCACTGGAAAGAATTTTAAAACTTTTTACGTAGTCATACCGTTTTATGGTCACCTTATTGTATGTGTACTCCAGGATTATAAAAAATTTCTCCTATATATTTTGCTTATTCTTTTTACATAGTTAAAACAATTTTGTTACGGAAAATATTAAACATATGCCAAACAAACAATAATACTATGAACCTCCTCAAATCTGTATTCCAGCGTCATGTTTATTAACTCATGGCCAGTACCTACTACCATTTGACACCTTCCTCTATCACTTTGAAGAAAATCTCAGATATCATCATATTTTATCCTTAACTATTTCAATATATTTCTCTGAAAGATGAGGGCATGTTGTATAAATGTACCACAATACCATTATCACACCTAAAGAAATAGCAAAAACTTCTTGATATCATCAGATTTCAAGGTCATGTTCATATTTCTGTTGTACGTAACTGTCATGGTATTTTTAAAAATTATTTTACAGCTTGAATCAGTTTGCAAGTAATGTCTACACATGGTAATTGTTCATTATATTTTTAAAGTCTTTTTAAATCTGTAGGTCCCCCTCCCTTTTTTGCCATATATTGATATTTATTGAAGAAATTGGGTCCTTGATTCTGTAGAGTCTCCCCCCAGTCTGAATTTTGATGATTGTACCTCCAATTGATCTTTTACAATGTTTCTTTTTTCTCTGTGTTCTCTGTGAATTAACTGTATGATCTAGTGGCCTAATCAGAGTCAGGATCTTGATTGATTTGTTAATTGGTCAACACTACTTCATTAGGATACATGTAACGTCTGACTGTCTGTTTGAGACAGTAGTGGTTGATGATCATTGCCTAGATCTCTTAATTCATTAAAGATTGAAAAGTGATGATATTGTAATTCTCTCATTTCTTCTTCTTTACTAGTAGCTTTATTAATTAGATATTGCTTTAAAGAGAAACTGTCCTCCTCCATTATTTGGTTAACCCAGTGAAATAACTGAACAGAAATGGCAGGATAAATATGCTTGATTCTTTCCCTTTTATTTATCATTTTACAAAGTAATGAGTTGATTTATTGGTGACCAACTAATTTTTTTATTAATATTTGAACTCATGAATTGAAACATATTTTATATGTTTCAGTTCACTGACTTCATTATTGTAAAATCCGTTGAAGTAATTATGGTAAGTGATAGTCACATTGTCCCATCTTTGGCCAATGGGAACCTATTCAAGTTGGCTTAAGTCCTTATTTCACGACCCTAGTGAGTAGCCTTTGATATCTGGTATAACAAGCTGCTTTAGGCTTATATTGTACATTTACTCCAGGTTGGGAATCTGGCGTATCTTCAAGGAACCCTCATTCCTTTTATTGGGAAATAGTATTTCAGGACCACAGTCTGGGCCCCAGCATTGCTCACTGGAACTGCAGTGGTCCTTGTTTTAGTTCTCTTCAGCAGTCGGAAGAACACGCACACAACATATACAATAAGTGCATACCGATAGTAACAATTCCAATTCAGGATTTCAGATTTTTACTTAATCTCTTCTGACTTTTCTTTTACACTGAAAATTACCAGGAATGGTAGCATTCGAGCGTCATACACATTCCAAAGTACACTCACACTCATCTCAGAATAACACCATCAACAATGTGGCTACTGAAAAACAGCTGAAGATTTTCTTCCCCATCCTTGAAGTGGTACAACCCTTTAGGGATATAACATCAGATTACAGTGTTTTAAAAGACACTCGAATGATTCTTCTCATGGTTATGCCACTAATTAGACATACAGTTAGATCCTCCTCTTTTTTGTTGTTGTGTATTTGAAATAACAGCTTTATGAGACAATTCACATACCATGAAATTCATGATTTTTAAAGTGTTCGGTTCAGAAGTTTTTACCCTATATTCAGAGTTGTGCAGCCATTACTGGTGTCTAATTTTAGAACATTTTCATAACCCCTAAAGTAAGCCCTGTACCCTTTAGCTGTCGCCTCCACAATCCCTCTGTCACCTTCAGCCCTAAGCAACTGCTTATCTACTTTCTGTTTCTTTGTATTTGCCTATTCTGGACATTTCATATAAATGGAATCATACATGTGGTCTTTTGTGACTGGCTTCTTTCATTTAGCGTAATGTATTCAAGGTTCATCTTTATTATCATATGTGTTAGTGCTTCATTCCTTTTTATGGCTGAATAATATTACATTGTATAGAAATACCATACATTTTGTTTATCCACTCAGATTTTTTAATTTAATTTTTTATTTTTAGGTGTTGCTTTTAAAATTAAATTTTGCAAAAATTATGTAAAATACTTGGTTTTAAGAGAAAAATCTGTGGAATAATATATTTTTAAAGAAGCCTGGTTTCTCTGATAGGGATAGTTAAGCTTTAAAAAAATTGTTTTATTCTAACATGTTTTTAATCTAAAGCTCGTGTATGCAATTTTCTTTCCTTATTTATTTTTGATATATGACAGGCTTATTTTTACCCCTTAAGGTTATCATTGTTTCATTGTCTTTATGTAATGCACTTAGTGTCTCTCCCGCCCCCCATTTTTCGGTTGTTATTTGTTGGTTCCCAGCTGTGAGGTATATTGTAATCATCCTTTTCTTTTTTTAACCCGGGTTCTCATTTGAAGTAATTTTCTTGTATTTCCAGTGAAATGCTAAGACATTTCATACGCCCTCCCTTTCCTCCCCAGATTTTGATAATTGTGGTATATCTACCTTGTTAGGTCATGTAACCGTTATTATTTTTTTTTTTTAAAAAATAAAATAAATAAATATATTAAAAAAAAAAAAAAAAAGGACAGGCCAGTGTGGGAAACAATGTAACTCGGAAGTTCTTAAAAACGTGATCCCCTGTAGCATCGGCATCACTTGGCAACTCGCTTTATTTATTTATTTATTTATTTATTTTTGGGGGGGGGGGAGACTCGCTTTAAAATGTATATTATTGACAGTACTTTCTCCCTTACAGTTATCACTTCACCTAGCCTTAGTTCTACAGTAGTGTGTGGGTGGGTGGATGGTGGTTGGATGGGTGGATGGACAGATAGAGATTTAGATTTAGATACATAGTTTTGGTCTTTTGTTTTAAGGCTCCTTTTTAGATCTCATATCAGAGTCCCTGGAGTCATTGTGGTTGGGTGACCCTAGTTCCCTAGCAGATTCCTCAGTAAGGGCTCATGAAAACTATGTTTCACGAGTTCTTGGATTTTCCTAACAGTTGCAACATGTATACCTGAAAGTCTGTTTGGCTGGCCATAAAATATTTGGCTTATATTTTTTTCCCCGAATAAATTTAGTATATGTTATTCATTGTCTTTTGCCATGAAGCATTGAGATTGCAAAGCCTGATGACAATATGATTTTTTTGTTTCCGCTTAAAAGAACCTTGGTTTATTTTATTTAATTAATTTACTTATAACCTGGATACCTAAAAGACTGTCTTTCTTTAAATTCCACTAGTTTTACTTGGTGCTGGTTTTTCCACATTGATATTTTTGAATACATGATGTCCTTTCAATATATAGTTTCAGGGTTTTGTTTTGTTTTTATCTTTTTTTTTGATTCAAGTGAATTTCTTTATGTTTTAATTTTTTTTCTGTTTCATTGGTTTTCTTCTCTGGGAACCACTACTGTATGTGTTCTGGATCTACTTTGCCTATCTTCTCTTTCACTTCATTTCAAATCTTTTCTTTTTTTTTAAATAAAACTTTCTTCCTCATATTTCTGTGAAGGCATTATCTCTTTTGTTTATTTGCTCTTGTGTTCCATCTAGTTTTTTATTTTTGAAACGATTTACAATTTTTGAAGAATTATTTTCTGAGTTCTTTCACTTGGTTTGTGAGTGTTTCTAATTCAAATTTGTGTCGTTCTTTTATATTTTCTAAGATCTTAAAAATTTCTTGTAGCATATTTTGAGAATCAGGTCACTGTCTCACCTGCTTAGTGGGCACGTCTTTCCGGCATGCGTTCATTGTCTGTAGCGTTAATCTGCTCCTTATTCTCTCTCAGTTCTCTCTCTCCTTCTCTCTCATGGTTAGTTCCTTAAAATGGCCATGTATTGGATTCTAACACAATCCTTTTCTCTTGTTCATTTTTAAACATGATATTTGTTTTTATGAACTTGAAGAAAAGAGAGAGGAAAGCGTTTAGGTTTATGCTTTAAGCTCTCTCTTCTGAATTGGTAAGTAATACATCTCTTATTTTTTGAGGTCTCCTGGCTGTGTTCCTCTCCCCCTTTTTCTGGTCCTTCTCTTTCCTTTACCTCTGTTGTCCTTTACTGGTCAGTTGGATTTCACCCCAGCAGTTTCTTCTGGGTGTGGAGCTTTGTCCTGGAAGGAAATTTTGGCTGAGAGTTTCAAGAGTTTTCGGGGTGTAAACCACTTTAGCCCCTTCCGACCTTATTGCCCACCCATTGACTTCACTCAGGAATTGGTGCCACAATCATTCCCAATGTCAGGAAGCCCTCAAATAGAAGCAGTGAGCTTTCTATTGAGTATTCGTTGGTAATTTTGGAATTTGTCCCTTTAGCCCCATCAGACACTCCGTTAATCCCCTCGGTTTCCCCTGCACGAATGCTGATAGGCATCTGGGGTGCTGGTTGGGTGTGGGGTGTGGGTATGAGGTATCACATGGGTCCAGGGACTATCTGTTTCCCTCCCCCTTTCTATTTTGGGGTTCATGAAGTTACCTTTCACCTAGTTTTATTGTAAATGTGTCTCATGGAGTTTTGATTTTGTTGTCTTAGTTGTTCTGTCCTTGTGGGGGAACTAAGGGAAATTGAAATCCTGCTGTCCTCACTGTCTTTTCAGAAATCTTTTTATCATGTTGACCTGTCAAATTGCCACTACTTGATCATTTTTGATTGACTAAAATGGTAATTTTATATGGTTTAACCTAAGGTATAGCTCTGTGTTTAGGTTCTAAAACATTTGGAATCTCTTTTTCAAAATATATAGGTTCAACATATATTTTTGTATGTACATTAATACTTAGAGTCGGCCCTCCATATCCACTGGCTCCTCATCTGTGGATTCAGTCAACCACAGATCAAATTGAAATCCATGGATGCGACCCCTCAGATACTGAGGGCCGGCTATATAAGGGGTTTTGGTATCAGTAGGGGGTCCTGAAACTAATTCCCCACGGACGTTGAGGGATGACTGTACTTTAGTTGCTCATAACAGGCAAAAATTTCTAAAATAGCCATATACTTTAAAAAATGATTAATTGTAATAATGTGAGGTTGGGATTCCCTGGTGGCACAGTGGTTAAGAGTCCGCCTGCCAATGCAGGAGACACGGGTTCGAGTCCTGGTCCGGGAAGATCCCACATGCCGCGGAGCAACTAAGCCCGTGCACCACAACTACTGAGCGTGCGCTTAAGAGCCCGTGAGCCACAACTACTGAGCCCACGTGCCACAACTACTGAAGCCCGCACACCTAGAGCCCGTGCTCTGCAACGAGAAGCCACCGCAATGAGAAGGCTGCACACCGCAACGAAGAGTAGCTCCGCGCTCGCCGCAACTAGAGGAAGCCCACACGCAGCAACGAAGACCCAACGCCGCCAAAAATAAATAAATAAATAAATTTAAAAAAAATAATGTGAGGCATAAGTGTGTAGGGTAAGGGAAGGATGTAGCTGTTCTTTATTTAATTTCCTAAAATACTCATTGGATTATCTGTTATTTTTCAACTTCTTGAACTGCCTTTTTTATATTCTGAATTATTGTAGGTAATTGGATATGTTTCTATGTTCTGTTGCTCTGTTTATTACTGTGCCAGAACTTTTCTGTTTTAAATACAGTAGGTTTATTAGTAAGGTGTGGCATCGTGTAGGGCAATTCTTCCCATACATTCTTTCTTTTCAGAAGTTTCTGGGCTGTTTTTATTTTTGTACATTACTTTCTTACACCTGAACTTTATTTATGAATTTATTAACCCACACAAAATGCCATTGCGATTATGATTGTAATTACATTGAGTTTTTATTAATGTCCCTACATTATTGAGTCTTTTCAGTTTGATTGGATTGTTCAGGGATTTTATACTACATTTAATGCTATATTTCTCACTGGAATGGAAGAATGACAAATAGGCCATTCTTGGACCGTATTACCCCTTTCCTCTCTCCCTGTGTTTTATTAAAATAATTGGGAGTTGAAGATCCAGGTTTTTCCTCACAGTATGCTTTTTTATTTTTTTCAGTTTCCAGTATTCCTTGCTAAAACTTGTTAACCAAGTTATGATCATGGAGTTATATCTGCCTGTATACGTCCTTCGAGATTCATGGCTTCTCATTTCCTTGGGCATTTTTCTTTTTCTATCTTGAGATCTTTATTCTGATCCAATTTTCATTTGACCAGACTCTCCTGTTCTTCCTCAGGTAGTTTTTTAGAGAAGGTAAATGAATTGCACTTTGGGTTCTTCCCTATTCAACGAGGTTTTTTTCCCTTCTTCTTTATATATTAGTGATATCTTGACTGTGCAGAAAGCTCTCCTCCACCTCGTCCTTTTGTTCTTTCTGGAACTCCTATTATTCTTATGTTACAGCTCCTAGATCTGCCCTCCATTTCTCTTATTTTTCACTCAAAATTTCGATTCCTTTTTCTTTTCTCTGGGTTACAGTGCTCATTTCTGCAGTTAATTTCTAAATTATTAATTCAGACTTTGACAGCATTCATTCTATTTTCACTCCCTTTATGGAATTTATCTCAGAAATCTTGGTCTTTTTTTTTTTTTTTCCCAGAGGACTTTAATGAGATCTTGCATTAGAGTATTTTTGTCGTTCTCTCCCGTGTCCTACATTCAGTCGCTGTCGGCTTTTCCGATTCTTCACGTTGGTGTCCCTAGTTAAAGCTGCTGTCCCCTCTTCCATGCTCAGGAGTTTTGTAACGTCTGTTCCTGTTTGTCTGGATGGGGGTTGACACCCCAGGCAACACCAGCAGGAATGTGTCTCCTCAGCAGCGTGTAGGCCTGCCTGGCTGCCGGTTCTCCAGGCAGTTTGTCTTGCAGTTGTTGAGAAGGAGGGCTTGTCCCTTCCCAGTGAGCCTGAAGCAGATGGGTCAGCAGGCTGGAACTACAGAGAATGCCGAAAGAATTCTTTAGAATTTTATCCTAGAAAGCTTGCTGAATTTTGTAGAGCTCTAAATAAATATTTTATCTGATGTCACTCTCCACACCAGAAGAAACAAGCATTTATACTGCCTAAAGCTTTTAAACAGACATGTCTTAACCCTGACCACATTTATCACAAGTAATCATTTTTAAAATTATGCAGCTATTTTAGAAATTCTTGCCCGTTATGGGAAACTAAAGTATGTATTAATTTAAATGCAAAAATATGTGTTGAACATAAAAGAATGCGAGGGGGGGAGACCAGTTAAGTGTTCACTAAATGACAGGGAGCACAGATATGAGTGACATTTGGAGACACAATAACTAAATTGGTGATGTTTTAAATTGAAGAAAAGTTGAGATTTCAGATTTTGATGGCTTCAGTTTTCTCAGTAGAAGGAGAAGGTAAGACCTTTGAATGATTGGTCAGGATGATGTTGCCAGAGGTTTAAGGACACTGAGACATCTCCAGATCTGCTGTTTTATGGGGCAAAGCGTCAGGAGTTTGCCGGGGATGTGACTCTATGAATGGGTGAGCAACAGTAGGGTGTCTAGAAAACATTCAATAACGTATACTTGAGTGGGACCAGCCAGGTTAGTTTTATGCATTTTTCTCTTTCAGCCTCCTTTGGTATAGCTCAGGAGAACAAATGGACAAAAGACTTGGTTAAACCCACTAGTTTTCATGTTTACACAAATGGCTACCTGGTTTTGTAATCTTTTCTCAAATTTAATAATTCTCTGGTTTTGTCAGTCTAGAGATAGTTGTGGATAATACTGTGTATAGCCTTAAAACTAAATGCTCCGATTATTTTAAGTATGATAAACAAAATGTATGATGAAAAAGGTGAACTTGGTTCTTTTCCTACTATACTTTTTTGATAAAAATATTACAATTTCATTTTAGTTCTTGTTATGGTTTTCTAACACTTTTAGAGCTCTTTAGGTCTAGTTGAAAATGGTGACTTATTCTAAAGATTCTTTTTCCTGTAAAATTATGATTTTTCTAGGTTTGTCAGCAAACTATAGAGAATAATAGTTTACAACTGTAGGAAGTTCTCCTGGATGCTCTTTTCAGCTTTGTTGAATTTGTGTTACAGTTTTCTGAATTCCCGGATCCCATGTGGGCTTCTGATTACGTGCAGTTGTCCAGGACGCCGCCTTCCTCGGAGCAGAAGTGCAGCACCGTCTCTTGGGACGAGCTGAAGTCCATGGATTTACCCTCATTCGAACCTGCCTTCTTGGTCCTCTGTCGCGTCCTTCTCAACGTCATACACGAATGCCTCAAGTTAAGGTTGGAACAGAGACCTGCTGGAGAACCATCTCTCTTGAGTATTAAGCAGGTTTGTTTCCAAGACTGTTTAAAAATATTGAGCATTTATTATATTCTTCTACAGGCTCAGCATTTTTGTTTTTAGGATTTTCCCCCTGATTGTTGCAAATGGTGGAACTGAGTGTATGTTAGTGTTTTTAAGCTGCTCTGTTTAGGGTAATTTAAAATGTTCTTTTCTCCATGCATTCTTCAAAGATGAGATGATGATTCCACCTATCTTCCACTTCCTCATTCTGAAAGGTTATAAAAGTGTGGTGCTGATAGGACCCTCTATATCCTAGTACCATCAGTCTTTGAAGACTGGAAACTTAAAATTCATTCGTAAGAGATAGTTTAAATTCTTAAATTTGTTGTTGTCGTTGTTACGTAAGCAGGTGCATGCCTGCAGGATGCAGGGGTGGGATGTGTTTGGACATTTTGCTTGCTTAGGCACTTGTATGGTTTAAGCAACAATGACAACTTCTGCTTTCTTAACTATTATTAATTTGGGGCGGGATTTTCTAGTGAGTTTGCTACTCCAAGGGTAACAGAGAAATGGCTAGAAGCAGTTGTATCTGCCAGAGTGTGTGCTGAAGAGCGTTTATATTTATGCCTTATGATATTGCCGTATTGACGTTCACTATATAAAAGAACCATTTCAAATTTTGATGAAAACCAGTTACCGTGTTTTTTTGTGGACTGTGCTTGTCCGTCCGCATGGAGTTTGAAGGGCCAGGAGCTCCTTGGCTCTGCAGGACGGGATGCGCAGAGGGGATGAGTGCAAGTTGAAGGACAGGCGGTGCGAGAGGTGCGAGATAGGACTTGACGTTGTTTGTGTAGTTAGGTGTGGAGCCGGGCGGCTAAAGGAACTGGAGGTGGAGCCCTGTGCCTCCCCGTCATGGCTTCAGTTCCCATCCAGCACAGCCTGAGCGCTGCGTCCACCTTCGCACTACTTTCTTCTCACCATCTTGGTTCTATGACTGTCCGTCCTACTGTCCACGTGGGCCACACTTTTCACTTGTCCTCCATGTTGTAGCGGTTATTTAGAAAGTTTTGGTAAAATACTTACCTCCCCTCCCCACAAGACAAATACATACTTCAGGAACATAAGCTGCTGAAACAAGGGGGAGTTTACCTTTTACTAATGGGGCTGTTGTGAGGATTAAACAGTAATTTATGTTAAAACATTTTGAAAAGTAAAAAACCAATACTTAGATTAAGATAGCATTACTAGAGTAAAAATAAAATAGAAATTTTGGCTCTAATGCATTCAGATTGAGTGGTAAGCACCTAAGTGACATCTTTAACAGAAATTTATGTTAACACTTTTTAATGGATTAAACTCTAGCCATTGCTCTCTTACTGTGGATAATTATTTTAAAAACATTTTGAAGGGGATCTTGTTGTAAAAGCAATCCATGTTTATTTTAGAAAACTTGAAAAGTACGGAAAATGATAGACAAAAATGAAAGTTATCCTATTATTCTGCCATTCAGAGATAACCACTGTAACATTTTAGTGTATTTCTATCCATTTATTTTTCTGTATGTACATACTTTCTGCACATATAATTTAAAATAGAAAAGAAAAGAATATGAGTTTTCATCCTTAAATTTTTTTCAGAAATAAGATTTTAAATGGCTGCATTAGTGTTCTACCAGATAAGTGCATCGTAACTTATTTAATCCCCATTGTTTTTGAATAATATTGTGATAAATATATTTGTAGGTAAGTTTTAGTCTGCATCTGCGATTATTGCTTGAGTACAAAACGTAAAAATTAACTAGTGAGTCATACATTTTTAGATTCTAGAAAGTTTGTACCAGTTTACTTTCCCTGTGGCAGCACCGTGGTTCCTTTTGTGTCTTGATAGTGTATCTTAAAACTAGTGCCACTGTGATCTTGTCTCACAGTCCCTGCTGGTTAGAATTTGAGGGCGTGTGACCAGCGAGTTATTGATAGAAGGACAGTAAAGGTCCTCTCATTGCACCTTCCCTCCCTTCTCACAGTACCTCCTGGACCTACACATGGCGGTTTCCCTCACCCTTTTGTTTTCTTTCATTTTCTCCCCCCTTGGCTTCCATTTAATTTTATCAGATTAATCTTAGGTTTGTTTGTTTTTGTGATTGAGTTTTTCGACGGTAAAAGCCACAAATCACGGTAGGTAAACTTTGCTAAATTGTTACAAAGGCCACCAGGCTCTGTGGTATGTAAGTATATTTGAATCTTTATTATGTTTTTGGTTAAAAATGACCAGTCTCATGAGGAAATTTTTCTCTTGTATCCCTTGTCTTATCATGTAAACTAGTAGAAAAATAGATCTTTTTCTGTAGAATTTATTTTCTATAAAACTTTATTTGTAGACAGTGTATTTTAGCAAATCAGTTTTCTGCCTGTATATTTTTCTTTGTGTATTCATGCTATACTGTTAAATACTTTTGTTTTCACTGATTTGTTTTAATTATTCAGTTGAGATTACTGAGATATTTATGTGAAATGAACTGACAGAGAATCTGGAAAATATTTTAGGGTTTTCAGAGGCAAGGTTCTCTTCTCCTGACCTTTTTGAGGATTTACGTGGAAAATGTGTGAAAACCGACAAATAATGTGGTCAGAATGTGTGAAATGGTAGAACTTGTGCCTGTTGTCTTGCAGCTGGTGAGAGAGTGTAAGGAGGTGCTGAAGGGCGGCCTCCTGATGAAGCAGTACTACCAGTTCATGCTGCACGAGGTCCTGGACCATCTGGAGGAGACCGACTGCAACATCGACGCCTTTGAAGAGGACCTGCACAAAATGCTGATGGTCAGTCCTGACTGAGGGAGAGATGTCTGACTTGTGTGTCTTCTCACGTGTGCCGTGCTTCCCTGTGCTCTTCCACCCTCTGTGCTTCTGCCCCTGTTACTCCTTCCTGCTCCCAACGTCTTCTCTCCTCCTCATCTGCCCACTGAAGATTTACGTTCACGTTTTGTCTGTCAGTTTTCACCTTTCGTGTGCATCTATCTATACCTTCTCTGAACTATTACAGGGTTCTAATTATAACCACACTATTTAATACTTAGTGATGTACCACCTCTCTGTCCTCAGGTTTCCCCCAATTAAGCTGAAAGCTGCACAAGCCAGGGGCTGGGCCTGAAGTGCTTTTGTCTTCTGTAAGGTTTGGTAGAGTGTTAGTATATAGTAAATCCATGTTAGAGTCGTTAGGGTATACGCACAGACGATTACTTAATGTGGCAGATTGATGAAATAATATAGAAAACAGCAAAGCTTGTAGGCATATTGTTTTTGGAATGCTTTCACCCTTGCTTGACATCTCATTGTGTCCTGCCTCAGGATGGCTGCAGCACCTCCAGACACCACCCTCACTTTCTAAAGAGAAAGGCAGAGGGGAAAAGTCTCCTTGCCAGCTAAGTCCAGAACAGCGAAAGCTCTCCTGGAAGCCCCACCCAACAGATGTCCCCTACATCCTACCGACCAGACCTTTTGTGTGGCCTCTTCACTGTAATGCAGGCTGGGAATGCAGAGATTTAGCTTTTCAGCCTCTGTAGTAGAAGGAGAGAAGAAGGGTGTGTCTGCGGAGGGACCTACATCTGGCATCTTGCGAGAAATAATTTTGAGTCTGAGATGATTTCCTAATCGTTTGGGAGAACACATACAAGACCAGAATGTGTAAAATGTGGCTACATTTTGAAATACTGTATATATTGCTTATGTCAGGAAAGTCTTTATCATTGTAGAGTTATGGTAAAAAAAAACAGCAAGGAAATTAATTTTCCTCTCTGTGGATGATTAAACCAGAAGTTTAAAAAGACAAAACGTGCTTTGCTTTCCAAACTGTCTTAGATGGCTTTACAGAGGCGCACGCCACACCTTTTACCAGGTAATCGCCGAGGCAGGAAGGGTGAGAATTAGGCTGTGCCTTCCAGGTCATCCACCTCCAGTGCCCTCGGTGTGCCCGTGAGATGTCAGAAGGCTCAGTTAAGGGAAGTACCAAAACTTTCAGCTAGTTAGAGCTAGAAATGCTTAGGATTTAGTTTCGACTCTGCTACCAGTTTTCTGCGTGAGGCATCGTCTGCCTTAGTTCATCTCCATAATTTCACAGATGAAGAACTAGAAATTATCAATAGTTTTAAAATGTGCCCCAAAGTGTGCTAGATGGATTAGTGCAGGGGCATATTTTGCGAACGGGTGGAGCCCAAACGAAGTCAGTGTTTTTGTCAGGAAGGAAAGAGCGTGGCCTTCGGAGAGGCAGTCACGTTGTTCACTGGTCCACTTGCCCTCCTTTAGGTGTGGAGGGCCCATCCGCGGCGGGTGAGAGCTGTGGTCTCTTGGGGCGTGAACGGTCAGGAGGCAGCAGGGCATGCCCCCGTAGAGGACATACTGCCAGACAGTATCCTATCCTGTAAGCCGGGGAAGACCACCGAGTGAGAGATGGGTTAAAAGGGCGAGGGCAAGCAGTGGCCAGCAAATTTTGAGGCAGGATATCTGTGACTGAGGGGGTCTTTACTCTGTGCTGCATCATCCTTCTGACTTGAAAAACTGAGGAACTTATGCATGCAGTTACTTCCAAGGAAGTAACTGGTGTTACTAGTTACAGCATGAACTGGTAGTACTGCTTCATCAGGAGGCCGCCCTTGAGCACCTCCTTACTGGTGTTACTAGTGTTTGTTTGAGCCCACAAAACCAAATTGAAGCTGTGAGCTTTCTTAGCTCATTTCCCTGGCCCTGGCCTTTAGAAATAACTAAAACAATAAGCATAATATGTGATGTAAGAACATGGGATAGACAGATTGAAGGCAGTCACATAAAAAGAACTTAAAAGGAGTGAAAATATGAAAATGATGAACAAGATGTGGTAGTTGTAGGAGACACACAAGGGAGAGCTCAGACTTGCACAGTTAGTGTTCCTCTAGAAGAATAAAGGACAAAGGAGCGGAAAAGACTCAATTTTCCATTCTAGAGATATTATTGGGTGTCTGCTGTGTGCCAGGCAGGCATCGTGCCTGGTACTGAAGGCTCAGTAAGGAGTATAAACTCCCTCTTGGAGTTTAAGGACGATGGGGAAAATGACTTAAATAATTGTACAGACATAACATTACAATGGTGAAAAACAGCAAAGGAGAGACACGGGTCCTTTATGGACTCTCACAGTAAGATCTGAGTTCATGTGGCAGTGAGGCAAGTCTCTCAGGAAGGGACAGTTGGAATTTATCTGAAAGTTGCTGTGTGTATTATAATCCAATTTATGTAATATTAATTTGAAAGCTTACACAAAACAACACTGTATCTTGTAATTTGTGTAATAACAGATTATTTTAAAAAACATATAAACCAGAAGGGGACATACTAAATGCGTAATTGTTACCTCTGAGGAGGGAGGAAAGAGAGAAGTGAAGAAAGAACCCAAGGAGAAATTAACTTTGTGATGTATTATTTCTCATCGAAAAAATATCCAAAGCCAGTATGACCAAATATGAACATTTGTTCATTCTGGATATTATTTGTAAAAATATTTTAAAGCCACTTTGCTTTTTAGTTAAAAAAAAGAGAGAGAGAGAGTGATTGAAAGGAACACTTTGCTGACAGAGAAGGGAGCAGATGCAAAGTCTCTGTGATGATGCAGGATAAGGGAAGCAGCTTTGGAACACAGGTTCCCAGGAAAGCCTTGGGAAGGGACCACTGTGGCTGCGGTTAGAGGAACAGCCTGGGGGGATCCAGAGTCAATGGGAGAAGACCAGGCAGAGACTAGTCTAGTGGTGCACACGCTAGTCCCTGGATTACAGTGGAATAGCATAAATTTAGGAAAAAGCATAAGGATTGGAAAGAAACGAAGGAAGTGAAGTTGGCAGTACTCGGGGATGGATTGGATATGGGGGAGGTATCGAGAGTGATCGCTGGCTGTCCAGTTTGTGCAGCAAGATGAATAGTGAAGATGGTGGGTCCAGTGAGAGTGTTTTAAATCGAAGATACCTGAGACCATTGGAAAGCCTTTGGCATTGATTTTGTTAAGGGAAAGAGATGAAAGAAAGTCTCATGTGTGTGAAGATATATATATATATATATATATATATATATATATATATATATATATATATATAAGAGAAAGGAGAAGACTGATGGTGTAAGGTTCCTCGGGTATGACGAGGAAATGGGTCTCAAAACACAAGTGCTGGGCTTAGCAGGAAGCACAGCTCCTCTACTGTGAAAAAGGGAAGGATGGTAGGTCACAGCATGTAGGTTTCTGTTATTTGTTTCATGACGATGAGAGCTTTTATATCTAATGACCTAAAGTTTTTTTGTGAAGAGAGACGAGATCATCTGCTGAGTGTGGGTTAGGATGGGTCTTGGCAGTTTGAGGAAAACGGAGAAGTTTCAAACTTGTGGTTGTAGAGAGAAGGAAAGTGAGCTGAGCAGAGGTACAAGTATTAGCAGAAATGTGTGCCGGCTGGTTGGTGAATGTGACCGTGTGGAAGAGTGACTCGCCCCTGTCGTGTGACTCGTGGCCCTCAGCTTCTGGACTGTGCGGGTGGGGAAGGGAGCTGGGCTTGTCTTGACAGGCAGGTGAGAAAAGGCAGGTGGGAAAAGGCAGTGTGCACATTCCAGGAATGGCAGGGTGCAGGACGGTGGCAGGGGCATGAGCGTACTGACAGGAGTGCTGAATAAGGAGGGCAGGGACCCAAGGAAGAGAGGAGTGAGTTGGAGGAAGAAGGGGAACCAGTGGACTGGAGTTCCAGATAAAGTGAAGAGAACAGCGTAGAGCGGGGAGTTGGGCACACAAACTGGAGCGAGGAGAGGAGGTTTTAACACCAGTGTGTTTGAACTGGGCTTTGAGCGGTTCTGGTATTGGCAGGATCAGAAACGAAACCTCGTCAGAGAGGAGAAAAGGTGGTTGGAACTGGAGGCCATGGGGGAACGGAACTGAAATGGTGTCGGGGCGTCGTGCACCTGATGTTAAGTCACACAGCTGGTGGCTGAGCCTGGGGTGGAGAGAAGACCGAGTCACAGGCTGGAGTCTGACGACTGACGGGTAGTTGAAAATCAGTAGATGATGGTGTGCAGAGGGGGCGTCGATGGTATATCTGGTGACGTCAGTCTTAAAGGGGTAGGGTGTTTCTTTTGTTTTGTTTTTAAGTAAGACTGTGTAAGAGTGATGGTTTGAAAGTAGCAGTGGGCTGCACGAGGATGCCGACTGTTTGCAGCCCTTGAGATACACTGTAAGATAGTTGTCCCGTGAGAGCGTTGTCAGGGAGAAGTGCAGCTCTCAGGACAGCCAGCTTTCAGGGAAGCCAAGGAGGTGAAGGAGCATTCCGGAATGGAAGGGGAGGTCCTGGACCCGCCGTACAAAAGACTTGTTTCATTTGGATGAGATGGTCGTAGACCCATAAGTTGCAGGTTCCACACACACAGCTGTATTCACAGTGGACCCAGGACTGGAGATTCATGCTGCACAGCCTGGATGGAGGAGGACCCAGAATTATCCAAAGAGAATTGGCAGTTTTCTTGAAATAAAGACCCCAGATTTTTGCCTACTGAAAGTTACTGTTGGATCTCAGAAAATCTTCATGTCAGTGAACCCTAAGATGTAGCCTGGTGAAATAATTGAAATCCAAGACTAGAGAAGGGGTCCTGTAAACATCTAAGCAGGGAAAGGAAGCCACCTTCAGGGAGCGGGGAGAGTGGTGATTAGTCTGGCATCAGTTTTCTTTATACTAACAGGACACGCTGCGTTAGAAGGTAGTGCAGTAACGTCTTCAAGGTTCTGAGGGAGAGAATGTGTAACTTAAATATTTTATACCCAGTCAAGTTATCCTTTCAGTAGAAGAATCCACAAACAGTGATGTTTCATAATATAACAATTGTTAACCTGTCTTGAGAAAATCTACTTGATAGTAAAACCCTGCTAAGCAACAGATAAATCAAGATAAGAATTTAGGACTGGGAAAGCTGTTGTAGAGGACTTGTGGTGGGCATAAACCCCACCTTAGAAAGATTGGGTATTTTGGTTATAGATCATAATCTATATGTCATAAACCTTGAAAAATTATATCACGAACATCTGGATGTTGGGAAGGTATAGTGGGACGAAGTGTGCTCATTTCCTCCTCTTAACACGTAAGATACCATCTAAAGTTAAAATAAGTAAGTAAAGAAATAAAGGTCCCAACCTCTTAAAGGAATGTTATTCACAATATATTAATAATGAAAATTTCTGTATGCTATTTTGATTTTTTTAACTTGATCGTACTTTTCTATACAGTGCAAATATTGTAGTTATTGTCTTAGTAACTTGCAGCAATTGTGAATAATGTGTTAAATTGCTGAGGAGTTGAGTTATATATACAATTAAAGAAAAATGCTGTTTAGACATCAGTTGACAGTGATGCAGAATCTCGCTTCTCTCAGAGCTTCATGCCTCAGTGGCCCCTCTTCCACTCGCCCTTCTGATTTATAGCTTTCCTGTTAACAGAGATGAAAGTTGTGGGTTGTTGAATTCTATTCTCAAATATCTCCTTTTCCATTTTTGTATTTTAAGGTATATTTTGATTACATGAGAAGCTGGATCCAAATGCTACAGCAGTTACCTCAAGCATCTCATAGTTTAAAGAATCTGTTAGAAGAAGAATGGAATTTCACCAAAGAAATAATCCATTACATCCGGGGAGGAGAAGCACAGGCTGGAAAACTTTTCTGGTAGGAATCCTTATAGGATTCGCCTGTATAGGAATTCGCCTGTCTTCCTTTCTCACTTGTACTCCTGGTTTGCTCACCAATTCTATTCTACGCGTTTGAATGTTTAGTTACATGAAAATGACAAGCATTCATATCTTTTGTGTGCCCCTCTCCCAAGTTTTGTTATCCTTAGAGCAGTGGTTCTCAGCCAGAGGTGACGTGCCCCCTGGGGACATGTGGCAGTGTCTGGAAACAGTTCTGATTGTACTGACTGGGAGGGACTACTGGCATCTAGTGGGAACAGGCCAGGGATGCTGCTAAACATCCTACAATGCACAGGACACAGGCCAGCCCCCCCAAACAAAAATTATCCACCCAAAATGTCAATTTTGAAGTTGAGAAAGCCTGCCTTAGAATACACCCTCTTGGTTATACAAAAGGAGGAGAATGTAAGGCCCCTGACACGTGGAGTAGACCTGTAGACCTTTTGTATCAGTCTTGATGGGCACTTCCAAAGCCTAACAAGTACGTATTTTCACTGATACTGTTTTGGGAATGTAATCCTTATCACAGAATCTCTTTATAAACTGGGTATTTATACATGGTGAAAGAATTGAAACGTAAACCAAGGAAAAGCATTAGGGAGGGGGGAGTGCTCACTGGTCTGTCTGTTCTAGGAAATGAATGTATCTTCTCAAGTACAGGCACCTGAATGTTGAATGTGGGGTGCGTGGTGTTTGCTGGGGGCCACTCCCCTGCTGACTGACTGAGGACCAGCCCTCTCCTTGGCTCTAAACTCTGCTGCAGTTCTTTGGTGCTGCCTTCTCTCACTTGTCCCATCAGCCATTTTACTTCTTCATTTCCTTTTTATGAGTTCTTTTATACCCAGCTCATGTTTCCTTCCCCTCCCTTTATGTGCACTCTTTAGGACTTCAGCTTTTACAGAGTTCTCTTCTCACTTCGGAAACTCATTGTCCTCACTCTGATGGTCTTTGTTCCGTGCTCAGTATCTCAGGATGTTGTATTCACTTTTCTGCCCTAACCACCAGTTCTTTTTATGTTTTCCTCTATCTTTATTTTGAGTGAACAGTGAACTTGCTCTTGTCTCAGGACTCATCCAGTCCTTCAGGCCGAGGTTCCCAGTCTGTCCTGTTTTCCTATTCAGATTGGTTCTCATAGTCAGCCTTATGAAAACATGCATTCACTACCATTTTCAGCATCTCTCCCCCTCCTAATTTTCCAGTGTTCTGCTTTGCCTGTAATTTCTTCTGTTTGCATCTTCTGTTCTCAGGCTGTCAAGCTTTGTTAAGGAAATTTTTTTAAAAGGTTACTGTTTCATTTCACTACCAATTCTTCTTTGTACCCTCACTTTGTACCCTGTCAATCTTTTTGTTATCTTTTGCTTGTCCTTCAGGTTCCATTCAGTGCAGTCTCTGGCCTTCAACTTCATATTCGTGTTCTGAGAAGCTCCAGAGCCTCTGCTGTGGGACTGTCCACCTGCACTGTTCTAGTTCTGGGTGTTTGTTGTGTTAGTGCAACATTCTGCTTCATACACTATTTCTCCCAGGTTCGGTCAGTCTTGGCATTAACCCTGACTCCTTTCTTTCTCTCACACACCACCTCTAATTCCATGTGGCTGTCCATTCAGAATACATCCAGAATCTGACCTCTGCTCACCGCTGCCTATTTCCCCTCTTCCCAGCCTGTTATTTCTTACTTGTATTGCTGTAGTAGCTCTCTTAAGTAGTCTGTCTGCTTCTGCCCTTCATCTTCTATGGTTTATTCTTAGTGATCTTGTTAAAATGTACGTCAGACCATTTTTACCTCTGCTCCAAATATGCCAGTGGCTCTCCTCCTTACTCAAATGCCTAAACAATGGCCCATAAGGCCTAGTACAGTCTGACTTTTCATTCAATCTTTGTCCTCATCTCCTAGGTTCTCCTATGCTTACTCTGCAGCCACAGGAGATTCCTTCCTGTTTTTCATAGGCGGGGCCTGCTCTGGCCTCAGGCTCTTTGCACTTGCTGGTCCCTCTACTTGGACTGCTCTTCACCAGTTATTTCCATGACTCATTTCCCCACTTCCTGTAGGTCTTCGGCCAAGTGTTACCTTCTGTTACTTTCTACTTCTTAAAAGTTGAAATTCCTACCTGCAAGTACACCTTAGCTTTCTTCCCTATTTTATTTCTCTCCATAGAACTTATCAGTATCTGAAATACTGTATATATATTTTTAAATTTTATTTATTTATTTTTCTCCATTCACTGGAGGGATTTTATCTGTTTTGTTCAGTACCGCTTACTCCATAACAGATACTGAATATTTGTTGAATAAATTGATCCTGAATATCCTTGTATACTACTGCTCTTAAAAGCATGTTTCCAATCAGGACATTTTCCCACTCGGTTATTTTTAAAGCCCACCCTCTTTGCCTACCAAAGGAAGATCACACAGTTACATGACATCCAGGGCCTTCCACAGCACGGCCCGGTTACCTTCCTGGTCTTGTTTCCTCTCCTCTGCTCTTTCCAGGTTGACAGTTTCTTTTCACAAACATGCGTCTTGCTTAACACATCATCATGCCCTTTGATCATATTTATTGTTCTTCCTGGACTTTCCTTCCCCCCTCCTCCATTCTCTTCCTGTCAGAGCCACTCTTCCCACTGCTGTAGTTGCTACTGTTCTGCATTGCCTGCAAGGCCCATGGGACTCATACCTTCAGCTGGGTTTGATCTCACTCCTCAGGCAGCTCGCCTAGCAGTTACCTTCTGCCCCATCCGATGTTGGTTGTAGACTTCCCTGCTCTGTTTTACTAGGTTATAAGCTCCTTTTCATCACAGAAGCCAGTAAGCTGCTGTTGCGTTTTTACGAAACTAATTTAGATTTATTTCATACGCTTGGGTTTGCATTTTAACCCTAGTATTTAGATTTGCTATGATGAGAAGCACCAGCTGGTTAGAGTAGCTCATGTTTATTGACTGTGAGGGAAGTTTTTAAAAACAATTGCATTTAAGGAATTCACTTTATTTCTTACGCCATCGTTTAGTTCATTAAGCTTTTAAAAAAATATTTTGTTGTAGATATATGTTTGAGGCCATTTTATACCATTTTGAATATTTCTTTAAGATGAAAATCACATTTGTGTGATAATTACATAGCTACTGTGAATGTAATTTAAGATTTTAAGGTATATAATGAAAAAGTGGTTGCAGAACAAAGGTACATACATTCCATAATAGAGATTTCTACTTTTTTCACATTAATCATGATTTGATATTAAAATTCTCACTGTCATTGATTTTTAAACGATTCAAATAATAGCTGAATCTTTGAGTTTCTCATTCAAGAATTAGAATGAGTGAGGACAGTTTTTCTTCTCTGGTTTACTTTTGTTGTTTTTGTTCCCTTAGTGACATTGCAGGAATGCTGCTGAAATCTACAGGAAGTTTTCTAGAATTTGGCCTACAGGAGAGCTGTGCAGAATTCTGGACCAGTGCTGATGATAGTAGTGCTTCAGATGAAATAAGGTTGAAGTTGCATTTTCTCTCCTCTCCCATTTTTTATTTCATGTAGTTTTATTCTTGGTAATGAGCCTGAGATGAGCCTTGTTGAAACCAAATCATGTTAGACTTGAAGAATTTGGGTAGTAGACATAAAGGGATTTATTTCTTACTACTGTATTGTCTTTTTATATGATCTCTTAGTTATGGTTTTATGTAAAATTGGCTTTGAAGGTGATTTTTATTTAGCCTAATAAAAACAGTGTCCTTAGAGAAAATGTTGTTTAAGTTGACTAAAAATGAGTAGGGTAGAATTCGTTCACATGTTCTGGAATGTCTTTAACTAAATAATTGTTTCTGTCCATTAAAGACTCTGTAGCAGTCCATGAATACATTTAATTGATATTTGGTACATTTTTATTGTGTTTATACTAAGCTTATCCCTTCTGTTGAACTTTAAGCTTGAGTGCCTGAAACCATGGCTTGCACATCTGCTGCATTTCCTCCAATTCTATGCAGATGGCACTGAGGATGAACCATGTTAAAGTGCTGTTTTTGTGGCATATGTAATACTCATAGAGCTATTTAGTGGCCAATTATCAGCAATATCCTATGAGTCAACGTTAGGAAGTGCTCAGGCAGAACTAACTTCTCTAGAGATGTTTTCTCTCACTTTCCAAAATTTGATAAAAAAAAAAACACATTTTTGGGTTTCAGAACACTGGGATGTCTTTATGCCGGGATTAGAGAAAGAAGTGACCACATAGGCTCTCACCTGGGAAAATACCTAATAGCTGAGAAATGGGGTGAATTAGTTTGTAGCAGGTCTTGCAGTTTTGAACGCAAACATGGAAGATTCAAAATACGAGAATTCAAGAATTAAGATGGTGAAGTAGAGAATGGGTCTGATAATGCTCTGATTGTTTACTAGGGATGGGTCTAGACGTGGGTTCCTGTGCAGTGATTTGTGGGGCTGACTTGTCCTGGCTCCGGAGAGGCCACATGCCTTGTGCACGTCCCTTCCCAAGTCATAGCTCAGTGACGTCCTGTTGGTGGATTGAAAACAGCTGTGATGGGAGTATTCACACCATGAAAATTGGCAAACACCACACAAGACAGTATTTTGGGGGCAGCAGGTTGTTAAACGTTTACTGGTTCACTACTATTATATATATATTCCTTTTTAGTTAGATTATGAGCTGGGAGTCAAGAACTTATTTCAAACTCCAGGAATTATCCTAATGAAGCCTTTAGAAGATTGAGCATACTCTTATTTGGAGGTTATTAAGTGTGCCTTACTTATTTAAAAAATACAAGTACTTTCTGGAAAGCTGTAGGGAGCAAGGTTCTGAATATTATGAATCCATTCCCAATAATTGCTTGCTTCTAAAATCTTCGGTCTTTATTAACGTGATTTGGAATTTGCTTCATCTGTATTGTTGTGTATTTCTTGGCATACCGTAATGTATGCTAACTGGATTTCAATCAACTTGGCAGGAGATCTGTTATAGAGATCAGTCGAGCATTGAAGGAGCTCTTTCACGAGGCTAGGGAAAGAGCCTCCAAAGCACTTGGATTTGCTAAAATGCTGAGAAAGGTGAGTTAAAAATCCTGATTAATTATTATTTTTTTCTTATTTTTCTTTTATCTTATTTTTTAAAAAGCTAACCCTAAAGAAGTTTCTTTGTAACTGTGATCCTAGGACCTGGAAATCGCTGCAGAGTTCATACTTTCAGCCCCAGTTAGAGACCTCCTGGATGTCCTGAAATCAAAACAGTACGTTAAGGTATGTATTTAAGGTGGCATAATTATTTTACCTTTCTTACTTTACTCTAAAACAGACAGACTTTTTCTTAAAGGTCTAGATAGTAAATATTTTAGGCTTTGCAGGCCGTATGTGGACGCCAGTTTTAAGACTGTCCCATAATTTCCCAATGCAACAATTAGAAAAAGTTTTTCATACTTGACTTACTAACTTGTTTTAAGAATGCAGAAGGAAAAACCCCAAACATTTACTCATACGATATAATTTATCAAATTAGTTACACATATATATTTAAAATAATGTCTTTAAAGTAATGTGTTGCTTTTAAGTAATTGTTTTTTCATCCTCACATTTCCTGAAACAATTCAAACTTTCTACATGAATCTTTGATGGCAGTGTCCTGGCCATCACCAGACCCACTTTGTGAGTCACCGTTTTTGCTCCCATTTAAGCTGTTTGAGCTTAGTACTTTTAGAATCTGTGTATGATGTCACTGGAAGTTTTATCCCACGTGTGTTTATGTGTGACTTGCACAATGTAATCACATATGTACCCCTTGTTAAAGTGATCTTTAAAAGGCTTTTTACGGTGCCCCTGTCAAGAGTAATTAGCAGATCTGTATTAACATCTTTTGCCTTTCACTGAGTCAGGTGACTTTCTGTTTCAAAGACATCGTGCCGGCATACTCCCCTGGGCTTCTGCCCCGGTGCTGAAGACCCTAGCCGCCAGTGCCCACTGCAGTGCATTGCTCTGTGGGAGCAGCTTTGCATAAAAACTGCACTGCAAAGTGGCATTCATTCACTGAGGTTGTTTCAGGCTGACAGTCTTCCCCTGATGAGTGTTCTCTTTGTTGTTGAAAATAAAGAAATTGGAGGATTCCCTGTACGTGGAGAAACTCTACCAAGCCTCTCTCCCGATACAGTCACACTCTCCCTCCCCCAGTCACATTGAACTCAGCTACAGTCGGCTCTCCGTACCTGCGGGTTCTGCAGTCGCTGATTCAACTAACTGCAAGTTGAAAATAGTTAGGAAAAAAACATTCCTGAAAGTTTCAAAAAGCAAAACTTGAATTTGCAACATGCTGGCAACTATCTACATAGCGTTCACATTGTATTTGGTATTAAAAGTAATCTAGAGATGATTTGAGGTATACGGGAGGTTGTGTATAGCTTACATGCAAATACTACGCCACTTTATATAAGGGACTTGAGCATCCACAGATTTTGGTATCCGAGAGGGTCTCGGAACCAGGCCTCTGTGGACGCCCAGGGACGACGGGACTTGCCCTTCCCCTCATAGCTCTAATTAATGCCTTTCCCACATCTCCTTGCCCAAACCCACTTGTCTTGTTCTAGTTTTTTTTTTTTTTTTTTTTTTTTTAAATAACATTTCTATAATATACTATGTTCTTTAATTCAAGATTTTGGATTGTTTCTTTTCCAGGTACAAATTCCTGGCTTAGAAAACTTGCAGGTGTTTGTTCCAGACACCCTTGCTGAGGAGAAGAGTATTATTTTGCAGTTACTCAATGCAGCCGCAGGAAAGGACTGCTCGAAAGACTCATATGACCTACTAATTGACGCCTATCTGCTTCTAACCAAACATAGTGACCGCGCTCAGGACTCAGATGGCAGCTGGGCCACGTGGGAGGCACAGCCTGTCAAAATTGTGCCTCAGGTGGAGACTGTTGATACCTTGAGAAGCATGCAGGTCTGTCTCACTCCCAGTCCCCCTGCGCCACCGCACCATTCCCCACCCTGCCTGGAAGCAGTATTGCTTACTTAAAATACTTTTAGGAGAAAGGAATTGTTAGCAGCTCATGAATGATTGGTTTAAGCAGTCTCAGGTATCCACTTCCCCAAAAGAGACCTTGATGTTTCGATAGATAGTTTTGTAGCATTACTGTACTAAAATATTCGGGCAAATTCTTCAAGTATGTTCAGTTATACCCAGATATTTGAAATGTTTTATTTACGTCTTTCCTTACTCCAGCCATGTATGTAGTTAGATCCAGCCACCCCTGATCTGAAAGGAGCTGTCTACTGCTTTAATTTGTAGTTCCAGAAATCCCAGTTCTCCAAGTACTCTGATTTGCTGGCTGCTTAAGTTTTCATTTTTGAAGTCAAGGTTGTCACCTGCCTACCTAACAGGGATCCCATGACAATCTGTGTAACTCAGTAATTGAAACTGTAAGAAGCCTGCTCATGCCTCTGTGTTGAGCTCTGGAACAGCGGTGGTGAGTGCACATGTGCACCTCGAACTCAGCCTGACCAGAGCTGGGCCCCCGGCCGACTGTCCCCTCAGCTCAGCGAATCTGCCTTTTCTCTTGTATTCGCTGTCTCAGTGACTGGTGCTCTGTCCACTCAGTTGTTTAAACCAGGATGTGACAGTTCATATAATTGCAGCCTCCCCCCACTTCCACTTAGTCACTCGCCCCAGCACCGGAACCTTTCTAGTAAACGAGCCTTTCTCTGCACCCCCAGAGCAGCTGCCGCGGTCGGACCTTCTCACCCCTTTTTCCTGGACTGTTGCAGGGCCCTCCTTACTTCAACCCTCGCCTTCCCTCCCGCCAATTCTGTGTTTGCTTGCTTGTTTCGGTACTTCCAGAACGATCCTTATAATTCACACATCTCATCACAGGTCTACTCAAAATACTGCAATGACCATCACTTAAAGAATACAAATAATAAAGTCTTGACTTCTGTATCATGCAAGGCCCCTCATCTCATCCCACTCTTCTTCCTGCATTTTCTATCTCCACGTGCTGCTTCAACGCACACGCGCACACACGCGCACACGCACGCACACACACACACTCTGCTCCAGGCGTAGTGAGTTTCTTGGAGTTCTAGCATACTTCAAAGACTTCATGCCCACATAATTCCGTGGCACTCCTCCCCTTTGCGCTGGAGATCGGAACCGTCAGCGCCCACTGCAGTGCGCTGCTCCATGGGAGCAACTGCGCTTGACAACTGCTTTCTGGTCAGACGGGTGCTGGCCTGGTGGCCCTGAGGTTGGTGTTGTTTTGGGGCTGGGGGTTGAACTAGAGTGGAAAACTAAGTGGGTCTGTGTTTAAGCCCTGGGCTTGCTTTTCCTCCCAGGTGGATAATCTTTTACTAGTTGTCATGGAGTCTGCCCACCTCATAATTCATAGAAAAGCTTTCCAGCAGTCCACTGAAGGACTCATGACGCTACGCCAGGAGCAGACATCCAGTCAGCCCGTCATCGCCAAAGCTCTGCAGCAGCTGAAGGTATTTCACCAACAACTCTGCCATAGCTAATTTATTTACGTTTGGTGTAATGCTAGGGAGGAATCAGTTTGTTACAATTTAAGTCGCTCCGGGGACTTGAACTCTGAAATTGTCCTCCCCCTCCTCCCTCTCTTCCCGTTTTTCCCATGTCTACATCAAAAATTTCCTGGATCTCTCTTGGAGCTGTGTAACGTTAGACTCGGAGAGGATAAAGATTTGAATCGTTACATGACTTCTTAAAGGTCACGTGGTTGGTTAGTATTGGACTTTTAGGTCTCCACATTCCTAATCCAAGTTTATTTCTCCTTTAGCAATTACCAGTGTTTACTAGAGGCACCTGAAGTCCAAAATGTGGAATTTAAAAGAAGAGTTATTTATTCTTTCATTTAACAGATGATTCAGTCAAATCAATTGAGAAAGCTAGTTGCAGACAGGCAGAAAGGCCTTTAAGTTCATGACAAGGCAGAGCCTGGCCTTCTCTGCCATTATTTCCCGTCTTCACCTGCTTCCTCGCTTGCACTCCATTTATCAGTCTTGGTCTCATGCACACTTTCCTGCAGCCCGTCAGTCTTCTCAGTCACATTAAAGCTTGACTTCTTGAAGAAGAAGGACTTCTTGAAATTACAAGTAGTTTTGATAAACGTTTGTTTTCCTTTTGTCAATCTGATTTGTCGTATTTATCTATAAACATTCTTTCTTACAGATTGTCACCCCACTCAGATACCAGGGCAGGGGACTTTTGTTTTTTCTTTTAGTTGGAGTTAATGAATTCTGGAGAGTACAAAATTATATAAGATATGGATTATTCTTGAGCTTAAGGAATTTGTAGCCTTAAGGATCTAAACTGTCACACTAAAGTGCAGAGGAGAGAGAGATTAGATCGTCCTAGTAGCATCTGGGAATTGCTGCCATGGAGGCATTTCAGCTTGGGAGTATTTCAAAAGATGCAAATTGGGAAGGGACCAATAAGAGAAACATTTGGGCATTGGTGTCTGCGGATCAGCGTTAGGAGAACGCTCACTGAATATCCAGCAGTCTGATTTGGTTGGATCTTGGTGTGTACAGTGGAAAGTAGTGAGAGATGAGGTTAGGAAAGTCAGGTGGGCAAAAATCAGGCTGTTGAGAGATTTTGGATTTCATCTTCTGAGCCCCAGAGAATTGTCGAATATTTTGGAATGCTGTGTAGAGGAACTACCTGATGGAGACATGCGTACATATGTGTGTGTTTAAGGGTGGGTGGAAAGGGAACCCAATTTGGAGCCGTTGTACTGTTAATTAGGGAAGACAGCAAAGCTTGAGCTAGGGCAGGGTTTCTCAGCCCCCATATTGGTGACATGTTAGGTCAGTCAATAATTCTTAGTTTGGGGGAGCTGCCCTGTGTGTTGTAAGCTGTCTGGCAGCATCCCTGGCCTCTGCACAGTAGATGCCAGTAGATTTCACAACACCCCCCCCACCCCCTGTTTGGACAACGAGAAATATCTCCAGACGTTGCCAGTGTCCCCTGGGGCGGTAACATTGGCCCCGATTGAGAACCCCTGAACAGGGGGATAAGAAGGACAGTGCGACTCCTAACACTGTGGAGGCCATTTAGAAACCATAGTTCACTCTGTGGAACTGAAACCATACTTACACTTGAACAACCGCCGAGGGGAGAAGACACCTGGTGGTCGATAGGCAGAAGTATCGAAGCTGTAAACATCTATTCAAAGACCACCTTGTAATTAGGCATTATATTTTAAATGGACTGTTTTCCTCTTGCATTTCATAAGTTTTTAAGAATACCTAATACAAATAAAAATGAAAATACTAAATTTTTTTCTGTTTTTGGTCATTCGTTTTGAATAACCAAAATAAATATGACTGGAATATATTTACAGTGGTCAATGTCTGTGTGATGATGAAAGAAATCTTCCTCTAAAATACAGTAAGTGTGGTGTGATTTGTTTCACTTTGGATTAATTATGGCTTGGGATTCTTTAGAATGATGCATTAGAGCTTTGCAACAGAATAAGTGATGCCATTGACCGAGTGGACCACATGTTCACTTCAGAGTTTGACGCTGAAGTTGACGAATCTGAGTCTGCTACGCTGCAGCAGTATTACCGAGAAGCCATGATTCAAGCGTACAATTTTGGGTTCGAGGTAGGTACAACATAAGAGGAAAAACACAGTACAATTTTGCAATTGCTTTGCAACTTACCTACAGAAAGCATTAGGAACCTTGTACAGCAAATCTCATGATCTCATTCTTGTAATCACAGCTTAGTCAAGAATGTCATCTTACATCCCTGTTGAATATCAGAAATGCTGGGTTACTTTTAAACGGTCAGATATTTACGCAGTTTTTATTTTGTGTTAACAGCTATCCACTTACATTTAAAAACCTTCTTTAAGAGATGTTTAATATCATAAAAGCATATTCTTCGTTTCAACTTATGAGGAAGACATTTGTGAAATTGCATTTTAAGACATTCTTTTCTCCATAACTCTTCACACTCTTTTTAGAATATGTGAAGTTCATTGGCTTTTGCTTTTCGTTTTTAGAAAAATGACATTTAAACAGCATTACAGTGTTTAGGTATTTGTGGAATCGTTTTCTTCTTCATCTTGACATACGTGAAATCTTCTTACAGTATCATAAAGAAGTCGTTCGTTTGATGTCTGGCGAGTTTAGACAGAAGATAGGAGACAAGTATATAAGCTTTGCCCGGAAGTGGATGAATTACGTCCTGACTAAATGTGAGAGCGGTAGAGGGACAAGGCCCAGGTAATGACCGCGCGGGAGGCTCCTTCGTGAGCCCTGTGGGGTTGCTGGTACTTCATTCTTATAATTTATGTGGCATTTCTGAGCAGGTGACACAAAAAGCATTTTGAACTCTTTGGTGATCAGTGTTTTTCTTCCTTTTTTAAAAAACGGACCTATTTACATAGAAACCCCCATGACGCTTGGAAAACTTTTTCTTTTGTAATTGTTCCCAAATGGGTTATCTTTAAGCAGTTCCCATTCTGCCTGGACAGGTCTTCCTGATTGCTAATCTTCTCTTCTCCTTCCTGAAATTTACGCGTGTTATTTAGTGTAAATGGAGAAGAAATTGGTAACCTGTTCCTTTACTAAAAAAGTTATTTGTCTTTCTCAAAACATGCTGTGAACTTACTCAACACGAGGCAGATGATAGAGACACAAATGTGTTTTGTCCTAGATGGTAATTTTCCAATCAGATTGCTTTCCGGCATTGTACAGACTAAAATGGCTATGGCATTTGCTTGACTGTTTTGTGACTCTTGAACTTTTCCTCGTGACAGGTGGGCAACTCAAGGTTTTGACTTCCTGCAAGCCATTGAACCTGCTTTCATTTCAGCTTTACCAGAAGATGACTTCCTGGTATGGGATAGTCTAAAGTGTTTTTCCTTAAAAAAAACCCAAATAAGTTGATCACTCTCTATTTCTGATTGTGTATCTTTTTATTAATTTAAAAGCGGTTCTTAAATATTTTCACATAATTGTAATGATAATGCTGAGAGGTTAAAGCACTAAGAGCAGACTAGGACATCCAGTGCTCTTTTTATAACAGTATTGTTCAGCTGACCAAGTCAGTGTACAGTTGCTTGTGCAGCCTGGCACTTACAAAATACGTGTCAGTTTTGTATATTATAAAGTGCTGCTGCTTTTTAGCAGCTTAATGCAGAACAAGGAATAGCTGTTTCACTTCAGTGTTAGTCGCCATGCGGCATGCGGGATCTTAGTTCCCCGACCAGGAGTTGAACCCACGCCCGCTGCGGTGGAAGCACAGAGTTTTAACCACTGGACCGCCAGGGAAGTCCAGTGTGCGTCGTTATAGAGCATAATGGCAAATGTTAAATATTATCACCGGTATCCAGATAAATTCCATCAGATCAGAAAGATGTTGTTCAAATGTGAATTCATTCATTTTAGCCTCCAAATAGTAGAGGTGATGACGGAAGTCCTTTGCTTGTTTACATCATTGCATTATGGGGAGCTGATAAAAAATGGAATTGTATATTATCTTAAATTATGTACGATTTATGTTTATACCTATTTTCTTTTAAACTAGCTTTGAAAATATTTACTTAAGGATAGCCTGTTTCTTTTAAATATACCGAAAGCCTAATTTGTGCGACTTATATAATTGAGTGTACATTTTTTCTCTTTTCCTTTTCCATTTCCTTTCGTTTCTAGAGTTTACAAGCCCTGATGAATGAATGCATTGGCCATGTAATAGGAAAGCCACACAGTCCTATTACAGGTTTGTACCTTGGTAAGAAAACAGTTAGAGCGTGTCTCCTAGAACCGACTGGTTTGGGTGAGCACATTGTCTCATCATTGCAGTTATTTAAAATGCTATAGAGGTTCTTTAAGAATATTCAGGAAAATGACAATGAAAGTTACAGGAATGAGGTGTATACATAGAGAACTCCACAGTGGTCTTTCTGAATTTAACAGGAAGATTAAAATGCGAGCACAAGGTGGTCTATGCTTGCCCACAGTATTAAACTACAGGTTTTTTCTTTTTACACCAACACTCTCATCCTGTTCTCCCCCCCGAATTCTTTTCCTCTGGCGAGGAGAGACTTGGAGAAATAGTTGTCTGGTAAGAAACAAGGCCTTTCTTGCTGCATGTGGGTGAGTATAATTGTTCTGCCCTTCCTTCCTCACCTTTTGAAGGAGAATGAGTTTGTTTTCTTCACAGCTTTCCAAAGTACCCATTCCTCACTAATGTAGAAAATTCCTGATTGCTCCCCCCATTCCTATTTGGTGTTACTTAAAAAAAGAAAAAAGTTAAGTTCTGCTATAATATACTTAAATTACAGTTTTCAGTTCCAGTTGATATGTAGCTTTACAGTGTACGTTGAAACTTGAAAACAAAATATGTATCAGAAAACGGCTGTCTTACCCTATTCTTGAGATAGTAAACCAAAGCAAAACTATATTTATATGTAATAAACCACCAAAAATGAAAACTTAGAAATTTTAAACATTTCATTTACACAAAAGAAAAGAATTCATAAATATGGTAAATTTATCGAGCAGCAGCTGTATCTTCAAGGGTACTTTTGCTAATTAGCCACTCAGAGCTTAGTAGACCCGGTCTTAATGCTTGATTCCTTTACCTTTAAAATTCACCCAGTTTATACCTCTTTTTCTCCCAAGGCTGCTATGAAATGAAAGTTATCATTCATAAAACTATTTGAGCATTCTACATAAAACGTGCTATATTCTCATCAATCTTTTGATTAAGCGTATTATCATAAATACTTGGAGTTTCTGATTTCCCAAAATATTTCTCTAAGAGCACATGATAAATAATCCAGTAAAAATTACTTCTTTGAAGTATCTTATTACATAAGGAATCATTTTCATTGTAGAAAAAAATTACAGCGTAGAAAATGTATGTAGTGAACATACATGTAGAAAAATATTACAAAGGGAAGAAAACCTCATACCCACATAGTCCACAGGTAGTCACTGCTAGCATGTGAGCCGCTGACTGCCTCGCCCCACACTGCGGGTGGGACAGTCAGTTCGCGGCACTCCGTGGGCACGAGTTGGCCTTCGTCCTCTCAGCCACTGGGATGGTGGAAACTGCACTGGACGGAGAGCCAGATTGCCTGGCAGTTGAGTGACCTGGGGCTGCTCATTGAACATCTTTGAGCCTCCCCTACTAATGCTTAAAATCAGATGCTAATGAGGGTTCCATAATGTAATGACATTTTGTAAATTGTAGCGTTCTGCACATGGCAGGAGTCGTCATTTGGTTTTGTGCTCTTTCCTTACGAGGGAAATTAATGAAAGTGAGAGCACGTTGTTGTCGTTGCTGCTGCTTACTCTTTTCTCTCCCTCTGCTCTACCCTCAGAAGGATGGGTAGATAGACACTCTGTCATTGTAAGCAGATGGTAACAGTCTGGTATAGAACCTTCTGTATTTTCTGCGTACTCATATAATTACACGGATGCATTCTACCACACCTTTCTTTATGCCCATATAATCACGCAGGCACAGATGCCGTTGTTTTTTTTCCTGCCATTTACTGTATAAAAATTGGATCACATTGGATATTCATCTCTGACAGTTGTAGAAATCCCTCCATGTCAACAAGTATAGATCCAATTCATTCTCTTTAGTGGCTACGTTGTGTCCATTGTGGATATTCTACAATTCTTTCCACCGTTTCCTTATTTGTTTGGTTAGTTTTGCCATGAAAAACATCTCTATGATAAATGTTCACCACTAGTGAAATTTGAGCATCTATTTTATGTTTATTGGCCATTTGGATTTTCTTTTCAATGAAGTAGCACAGTTTTGTAACAGTTAGATATACATACTCTTAAAAGAAACGTTTTGTTTCATGAATGAAGAATGTTAAACTTGTGTGTGTGTGTTTTAACAGAATGTCTTTATTTTTATACCTTCATGGGAAAATTTTGTAGTAATTTTTGACTCAGTAGTTCTCAGTACGTTTGCTGGATTAAAGACATCAGCATTCTCACCAAATCATTTTTGGTTTTTCTTTTTGCCTTTGAGTTTGCCTATTGAATTACTTCCATTTAAGGTTGATAGTTGAGGTAATGAGCCAGAGATACAAATTGCCTGGATTTCTTCATAACCATTACTTGATTTTTCTTTTGCAAGTTTTCCCTTCAGATCTCTCCATTTTTGGTACTCCTCTCTCTCCTGTGTAGTGTTATTAAAAGTAAACAAAAACCATGAAGAAGTATTTTCATTTAGGATAAACATATGTAGAATAAAACATATGTAGACTAAAATTATTAACATGTGAAGAGAAAATATGACTTTTTTTTAAAAACTAGGGAGGGTTAAAACAAAGTTAAAAATCAGAGGAAAACATGTTAGGGAGAAATAGACAAAATATATCATATTCATGACTCGTTACATTTAGTCATTGGGGAAGTAGAATTGTCAGCATTTTTGTAATTGCTAGGTAAGGTCTCTTTTTAAATTTTGGTTAAAATTGTATCTAGTTTTAAAATTTTGTTTTAAATCTTATCCATATCTACCTTCTACCAGAGTATGTAAAAGAAGAAGAGAAGAAAACATGTTCTGAAAAGAATAATCAATTGAAACCAGTGTCCATCCTCCTGATTTGGTTTAAAGGAATTAAAGAAAACTCCCAGTACTCAGGAAAATGACAGTGACCTCTCCCCAACTCAGGACCTATTGAAGTTATCACCCCTGACCAGAATCTTTTTTTTCCTTTTTTTGTGGTTCGCGGGCCTCCCACTGCCGTGGCCTCTCCCGTTGCGGAGCACAGGCTCCGGACGCGCAGGCTCAGCGGCCATGGCTCACGGGCCCAGCCGCTCCGCTGCACGCGGGATCTTCCCGGACCGGGGCGCGAACCCGCGTCCCCTGCATCGGCAGGCGGACTCCCAACCGCTGCGCCACCAGGGAAGCCCCCAGAATCTTTTTAAAAGTTCAGACAACATAAAGAACTCCTTTTTAGTGGAGAAATGCCACATAAACCACGTTTTCATCTGTCTCTAAAATGTGTAATATAATTTCATTAACTTTCAAAACGTGACATTTTCCCAGCATTTGTGTATGTAGTACGATTTTCTTACTTACATAAATGGTTTTATTTTGATCACCAGCAAAAGTAAGCCACCCCCCATTTCCACTGAATTGCCTGGTTTGACAGGTTTCCGCTGACCCCTTAACAAGTTGCGTTTGTCGCTCTTTTCACTGGCAGCCATTCATCGGAACAGCCCCCGTCCTGTGAAGGTACCGCGATGCCACAGCGACCCTCCTAACCCGCATCTGATTATCCCCACTCCAGAGGGATTCAGGTATTTGGTGCTTGTCTAGTTGTTGGCTTTATGGATCCTTCTCTGATGTGCGTGCTGGCGCTCCAGGAGCCGCTGATGCTTGCTCTGATACCAAATACTCTTTTCTGTGTTCTTGTTTATACATTTTAAAAAGCTCTTATTTTCGTTATCTTGAAGACATACCACAGTGCCTTCGTGACAAAAGACTTGCAAGTTTAAAACAGACTTGTACCTTTCAAGATAACTTAGTTTCTCAGCTTATTTATAACCTCAAGCTACTAAATGCTTTCCAGCTTTGGAATAATTCTTTCTTTTCCTTTCTTTGAAAAATAACTTTAGGAAAACAAATTTGAGTGTGCATAGCATGGTAAACATTTGAAAAAAGGAACTAAATGTCATTTTAAAAGTGGAGAAAAAAACTGGAGTGATCCTTCCAGTCTTGACTTTTCTGTGTGTATGTAACTACGAAGCAACTTAAATTCTAAAGTGAGTTCGGAAACTCTAGTTACGTTCAAAATACTTACTTTGAATGTGGTGGCATTTCTGCATCTTGAAGTAGTCTTTTCTCCCGTGTATAATCAGTTTTTAAAAGTTTATTTTTTTACATTACTTGCTAGGAAAGGACCACAATTATTGTTAAAAATTATTAGTTCGAAATTAGTTATTTTTCTTTTTCATACCTAAACCCGAATCTCAAAAGAACAGTGTGCATTTTATATTTGAAAATTATTTTTGGCTTCCTCACCCGACTTTATTTTTAATGGAAACCACGTGAGAGCCCATCCCCTGCCTCACCTGTGTTCCTGAAGCTCTTCTTCTCCTCCCAGCACCCGGAGCGGGCCTGCGGACCCGCGGAGCCTCAGCTGCCCCGCCGCCGCCACTGTCACTGCCACCACCGCCAGCGGTCGCCCCGGCCCCTCCGGCAGCGACTCTGCGCCACCCAAACCCATCAGCAGTGCCCATGAGACCAGGTAGTCTCCCGACCGGCGTCACGTCTCCTCCCCCCGCCCCCGGGTGCGCGACCGCCGTGACCTCAGCTTTGGGGATGTGTCCCGGGACACGTGGGGCCTGCTTCCCCGCGGTGTGTGACGCTCAGGGGCCCTCCGTGGGGGGTCGTGGTCCCAAGGCTCCAGCACAAGTCGGTAATCTGCCCGATGCTTACATTTCTTCGGCACAAATGTTAACCAAAATGGCCAGAGTCTCTGCTCATGATAGCTCTGAAGAGAGTGTCAGAGGAAAGGACCCGGTCCACTGATAGGAGAGTTTTGGCAAATAAATAGTGCCTTTCCTGAGGAGTTTCTGAGGAGTCACTCGAAGATGACTTCTAGGCAGTACCGTCAGGTGGTGATTTGTTTTTCTAAGAGGGTTATTTTTCTCACTCGGTTTCCTACTTTATACAGTCGTTGATTAGAAGTACTTCATAGTAGTGGAAAAATGAGTCCGTGTGGTTTGTATCTAGATCAGTACTGGAGGGAGCTGTCAGCTGTTTGGCAGCTCCAGAAAAATTTCAGTCTCTTGCATGAAGTCTTTTGTGGAAGTACTGAGGCTGTGGCAGTTCTGCCCATTCTGGCTGGGTTTTTTTTTGGGCGGGGGGCAGGGAGGGTAGAGGATTTCATCAAGGTCTCATACGCTTAATGGAGGAAGGGCATTTGGTGGCTCTTAATTCCCGCCCCGTGCCTGGTAGAATGGACACCGTCACTATTCTCATCTTCCCATAAGGATGATGATAGAGTCGAACAAAATTGACCAAAAAAGATGAAATTTTGAGACAACTCAGTGCTCTGTATCCTGCTCCTAAGAAAAAATATTAGTATGTTGGCAGAAACATGACACATGCTTTTAGAATTTAAAATAGACTCAAATATTTTTAGACTTAGTTTATAACAGTCTAAAATTTCTACAGATATTTCCATTTTTCTCATTTACTAAAATCATTAATATTCCTGATTTATAGCGACAGCTGTCTATAACCTTAAAAAAATGCCGAAGTACTTTACAGCTTAAGCAGTCAACTAAAAAAATTAACAATTAACATTGAACAAATTCCCATTTACCCTCTTTTTCTCATGTTTAGAACGTTTCATGGCAGACATTTCCACATGTGCTTCATGTCCCTGCGGGGGGTCGAAACTGTCTTTTTTATTAATGCAGTAAGGGAAGCGATGTGCCCTAAAACGCAGTCATAGTTGAGGAGAACACTCAGCCAGAACTGTGGTTCACACGCAGTTTCTCCAGAACTGGAGGTTTCGTGAATTCTGGTTGAGGCTTTTATAAGTTGGTGGTGTGTGCGTTGAATGTACTTGAGTATAGAAGTTAAAATACCTGCAGTCGGCCTCTCCCTGCGTTTTGTCCCCCAGGCTTTGCATTAAGTAGTTTCTCAGCATGTTTTGAGCAGCATTTCAGAAGCGTTCTTCGTTTATGCTTTAGGTCGATGCTTGAGATTTAGAAATTTTACTTCCATCGTAACATGCCGTCTTGAAGGCCTTTGTTCACAGAGGAATAAAGGGATCTGTCCTTCCTGGCGGTGTGTGTGGCCGTAGGTACAGAACAGCAGAGCCGTGAGGGCGTGCAGAGCCGCGGGTTGTCAGCCTCCCGGCCGCCTCCAGCCTTAACCCCATGGCCCAGCCTCCCGCGCCTGTGCAGGGGCCACACGTGCCCCTCAGCCGGGGTCTCCGAGCAGCCCTGGGCCGTGAACAGGCTGTGAGGAGGCAGGGTGGTACCTGCGCTTTCTGACGTCGGCAGGCATGTGTGCAGCCCTTGCCTGTCTTAGAGATACGTCAGCCACGGTGAAGTTTTACTTTGCCCCACAGCTTCTGATAAATATTTTGATTTGATACAGTTTGACTTAGGAAGTAGTCTGGGCTTCAGTTGTTTGACCGTTGTTTAGAAAACATTTTTGCAGTGTTCTGCTCGCTGGAGCTGCCTCTTACTGGTCTGCAAGAGCTGATTGTTCATTTTTCAGGAATCCTGCAAGCCAGTTGTTACGCCACGGAAATCGTTGAAGTCGGTACCCTGCCGCTCCCCCCGCAACTGGTGGTTAAACGTTCACCCGTGCATCACTTCATCTAAGTGTGTTTTCTTGCCTGTTACACTGGCAAAACTGTGAGGATGTAGAGTTGGCTAATCTTCTCGCTGGGAAATCAGGAAACTAGAAACGTTGAGTGGCTTCTCCGTGGTCCCAGGCTTTGGCACAGCTTAGGAGTGGGGTGTGTTTCTTCACTTCAGCCTCAGTGATTTTTCCAGGAAACAGCGCCAAGACTCTTTGATGAACTAATGGCAGTGGAAGGTGTCCCCCTCACTTCACACTTAACAAGTACTATACCAGATTTGAGAGTTTAGGGAAATAAGAAAGCAGGGCATACTTCATAATTTGTGAATGTCTGTCCAGTAGACCATGTTGCTTTAAACCTACTCAGTCTATAATAAAAAAAAAGAGCATAAATGCTACCATACTTCATTATATCGTTCATTTAAAAAAAATATGCACTAAACTTGTTAATAGACTAACACTGTATTTATTTTGGATGATTTGAATTATAATTTTAACACTTCCCCTTATTTAATTCTGGGCTTTATTTAATCTTCATGGATTCATTCTGGATTGCTGAGCACTTTATTCTGGAAAAGCAGCAAATTAGCTTTGCCCTTTGTATGTTAAGCTTCCTGCTCTTCTGCACTTACGCTTGGCTACTGCTTGAGAAATTGCTAGGTATTCCCTTACGTTTGCTCATTAAGAGATTTGAGCTCTTTGAATCATGTAATGATTTTAGCACTTCAAATAGAATTAAGTACATAAATATAATGTGATGATTTTAAATATTAGCCAGATTTGGCTCATAATTTTTATCCATCCTGGGCTTAAGTTATGGAGCTTTCAGCACATGTCCATAACACTTCAGTAAATACTGTTTTATTTTCATTTTTGTTGCTGTTTTTAACATAAAACGATATACGATGCAGTCAGGTTCTCATGCGTTCTCCTTCCAGACTCCAGGGACAGGTGTCTCAGTGGGAGCAGTGCTGCTCTGGGAGACTCATTCTCTGTTTGGGACTGTCCTTTGTGTTGTCCTTGACCCACTAGATGCCAGGTGTTCTTGGGGGGGAAAGTTACCCCCAGTTGAGAGTCACTGCTCTGGAAGAATCTCACAGATCTTGCATTTTGAGTTCCGTTGAATTGATAGCTTCATCTTTAAAACTATTAAAACAGGGGTTCCAGCGTCCCTGAGAACGATCGATTGGCTTCCATAGCGGCCGAGTTGCAGTTTAGGTCCCTGAGTCGTCACTCGAGCCCCACCGAGGAGCGAGATGGTGAGTGCGCAAGGTGCCACCTGCGTCTCCGGTCGGCCCGGCCGTCTGTCTCGGTCCACCAGTCTCTGCTGTTAAGGCCTTTTAAAAGAAATGGAGAAGAGGAGTGACAGAGCCCTGTGAGAAGGATCGGTGCCGAACACATTGGCTCTTCGATGCCTTTTTAGCTATATTTGCATTTTTTCTTTTTGTTGCTAAATAATTTTAAAAAGTTGTTATTCCTGATATTTCAATTGTTGAGCACGCATATTCACTTAAAACATATAAAGTGGCGCTGTGCTTGCGGATGATACGCTGCAGGTTTATTATGACGCGGAACTCGGAGTCTTTGCTCAGAAACCACACGGTTGCCCCTGCGGTAGCTCTGCGGGGCTCCTGGGCAGGGCCTCGGGAGGGGGGCCCCCAGAGGATCCAGTTTCAGCTCAGTATTCTAAGGTCCGTTACTCGCGGGACGTTTTTGTGGTTAAAGTCCTGTAACTCCACTAACCGCTTTTTAGCCTGGTGAGATTTGCTATCAGTGATTGTAGAGACAGCTTTTCACACTCGCCTCCAACCGAAATTCACCACCAGGAAGGACAGGTTGGTGGTAACTGACTAACCATCGCTCCTCATCACCGTTTCAGTCTTGCTCTGAGTTAAATAAGCTTATTTGTCTTATGTCTTAATTTGTATGAAAAAATACTTTCTGCAGAACCAGCATATCCAAAAGGGGATTCAAGTGGGTCGACTCGAAGAAGTTGGGAACTTCGGACGCTTATCAGTCAGACTAAGGGTAAGAGAAAGAATGTTGAACTTAACACGTTTACGCATAAGGCGAGCAGTTTCAGCTAAAACATGCTTTAGCGTCTGAATTGTGAGACCCCCCACGTTAATGTTGTGTGGTCTTTTTTACACCCTGATACCATGTCTGTCCGTGCTGTGTTTGTGTGCATTTCCCATCTCTTAAAAACCCCTTTGCAGCAGGAGCATGTCTGACTCAGTTTTGTGTTCCTTAAGCAGTGTGATGGTTCATTTTATGTGTCACCTGGGTGGGCCCTCAGCATAATTCTTTACACGTGGTAGGGATATAATAAATACGTGCGAAATGAGTAGCCACGTATTTCTTATGCTAAGAAGCTGAGAGAAAGCATTCATCTTATAAAGCAGTCAGTCAGCATGCACCAGAAGTGATCAATATAAACCCGAAGAATAAACAGCGGGAAAATCTGTGGTCCGGCACAGAATGCTGTCACATATTCGGCGTCACAACAGTCTTGAGTCACGGGCAGAATAGAACCTGTTCTCCTCCTGTAAGCGGTGAAAGTTTCTGAGGGGCTGGATAATTTGGCCGAGGCCGTCGCAAGTGAGAGCTGGGGCCAGACTGCACCCCTCTGCCTTCAGAGAAGGCAGTGGCACGCGCTCGCTCGTGCCCCACAGCTCCCCTTCGAGAGTGTGAGACAGGGCTGCAGAAGAGCCGCCCCCGGCCTGGGGCAGTCAGGAGGGACTCCAGGGAGGGATGAGGCTTGGGCTGGCCCCTAAAGGAGCAAAAGTACCCAATGAGAAACACGTCCGGAGGCCCAGGGACTGGAGAATAGACCCGCCCTCCCGGCCCGGCCCGGCCCGGCCCGGACGGCATAGATGTAAATGGAGGTAGAACTGAAAGGGTAGAGGAGACCTGATCACGGCCAGTCTTTGGTGATGGGCTGGGTGATGAAGGCCTTACCCAGAGACGGTGGGCAGCTCCTGAAGCCTCTTGAGCTGGAAAGCCTCTCATGTTCAGGGAGTGCGAGGGTGGGGGTAAGGAGGACACCGAGGAAGCTTAACCTGCTGGCCCGAACTGGGGAGGAGCGTAGGGAGGAGGGCTAGGACGCTGTTGCGGTGACACAGCGTAAAGTAAGGCACTGGACTGAGGTGGGATTTTTAAAAAGCCATGGAAGCAGAAACAGCTGTGATGCCACATTTGACAGGCCTGGGCAGGTTGGGTGTGGCAGCGGGTTGGGAGTTCGGCGGAGAGCCTGGTGACAAGGAAGAGGGTCTCTCCAGGGGCTCTCACATAACCAGTAGTTCCCACGGATACCAGGTCTTTGTGATAATTCTCAAAACAAATACTTTGTTGTCAAGTAAACTTGGGAACTCTTGGGAGAGTTACAGTTGACACTGACATATTAAAGACTGGGAAATCTTGAGAAATGTTTACTGTTAAAAAAAAAAAAAATAGGCCTTTCCCAGAAATATTTGACAGTGGAGTCCATGACCTCACAGCTATGCAATCTTATTCAATGCTGAGTAGACTTGCTGTGTCATGTATTGAGGTAGGGAAACAAGGATCCATGTTTTTAAGAAATGATGGTAGTCAGACACTGTGATTGGACCGTTATAAATCTCTGGGAATTTCTCTTCTCAAAGTGACCTTTCAGTCACCCCAGTCCTCAGCGATCTCTTAGACAGAAAATCCAGGTTCTTAGATGGCGAGTTAGGGCACGGTATGAGAAATACGGTAGTAGAGATGTATATAAAAGAAGCAGTGCTTTTCACATTGTGGGTTTTGACCCTTTAGTGGGTTGTAAAATCAGCACTAAAAAAAAACTGGATGGAATCCTAGTCACATGTAGAAAGAGTAATAGTGTTTCACGAAACTGTAGTTTTAGATATCTATATGTGTAAAAGATATTTCTTACTGTAAATCATGATAAAATATGGTGGAGAAATAGAGATAGCTTGATGGGAAAATAAGGAATAATAATAACAATAGCTAAAATTTACTAAGTATGTTAATATTCCGGCACTGGGCTAAATGCTTTATGTGCGTGGTTTCATTAAATTCTCACAGTATCTCTGAATGAGGTACTATTACCTTCATTTCACAGGTTAGGAATTTGATGTACAAAGAAGTTAACTAACTTGCTGATTGTCAAACACCTAGAAAATGGTGAAGCCAGGGTTTTATTCCAGGCATTCTGATTCCAGAGCCCTTACTCTAGAGAAAGGAAAACTTAATTTCCTTCCCAACAGAGACGCTCCCTGGAAGAGGTGTAGTACTTCTGCAGAGCTCTGACAGCGAGAAGACAGGAGAGTGTGAGCGAGGGGATGGGGTGAGAAGCGGTCTGGGGTGACCCACGGAGGCTTTTCAGCTGGGCTGCTCCAGAGCCTGTTGTAGGAGAAGTGAACCGGGAAGGAGCCTGCATGCGCAATGGCCTCGGACTTCCGGTCAACAGGTCATGATGAACCGTGAAATAAATTATGCGGGAAAAGAGCACAATCGGATTTTACGTTTTAGTAAGAGAATTCTGGTCACTGAGAGCGGATTGGAGAGAGGAGACAGGCGGGTGGTTCCTGCAGAGTCTAACCAACACTCTTGCTACAGGAAATCATTGATTCTGTCTGAGTAGCTTCTGTTTTATGTGCGTGTTTCTGTAGTGGGTGGTATACCCTGAAGTTGCTAGGTTTTGATGGACTTTAATTCACCTGCTGTGTACCTGAATAGATAATGCTGTGCTGGAGGGCTAACGTCTGTTGCTCTGTTTTTATTATTATCTGCTGGAAATTGACTTGACTGTAGGGGTTGGGACACTGAGTTTGCCCCTCTCCCTGCAGATACCGCTTCTAGGCAAGGACCCATGGAAGCTATTCAGAAGTCAGTCCGACTGTTTGAAGAAAAGAGATACCGAGAAATGAGGAGAAAGAATATCATTGGTCAAGTTTGTGATACCCCTAAGTCTTACGACAACGTTATGCACGTTGGCTTGAGGAAGGTGACCTTTAAGTGGCAAAGAGGAAACAAAATTGGTAAGGAGACTAAAGAACATGACACAAAGATTGTCTCTGTTAGAAATAGCAATAGTTAACACGTCTTTGGGTTAAATCTTAACATGGTTGGTCCTTTTCTCTTAGGGAGGTGGCAAATATACATTGTATCTTTCGCAGAGGGGTTTGGTTTTTGTTTCATTTGTAAAGTGTTTTCTAAGAACAATACAAGAGAGACTTTAGAAAGAGAGTTTTCAGTGGTTCATTAAATGGAATGGTTTTGCCTGATAACTCCAGAAGCTGCTAGTGGAGAACTACTCAGCTTTTACCCATTTGTTCTAGTCTGTATTCTTTTTATCTTATTCCCACAAGATCATTATTGAAGCGAGACTGGATACAAATTAAGATGGGACGGTCTTTTCTAAAACATCAATTAATTTCCAAGTGAAACAGTTTCTCCTAAAATAACCAGCAATAAGATTGTGTGAGAGAAGGAGCTGATTATGTTTCAGAGCTTTCCACCATTTAAATGCATTTATCTGGACTTCCCTGGTGGCGCAGTGGTTAAGAATTCACCTGCCAATGCAGGGGACACGGTTTTGAGTCCAGGTCTGGGAAGATCCCACATGCCGTGGAGCTACCAAGCCCATGCGCCACAACTGCTGAGCCTGCGTGCCGCAACTCCTGACGCCTGCTTGCCTAAGCCCGTGCTCCGCAGCAAGAGAAGCCCGCGCGCTGCAATGAAGAGTAGCCCCAGCTCGCCATACCTAGAGAAAGTCTGCGTGCAGCCACGAAGACCCAACGCAGCCAAACATAAATTAAGCAAACAAACAAACAACTCTCGTTTAAAAATAAATAAATGCGTTTATCTGTTGAGCATTTAGGTCTGAAGAAGCAAACGAAGTTGTAATACAGGACTCTGGGAGCCTCAGGACATTGAAGTTTTCGTAGAGCTATCAGGGAAGAAAACACTGAAAAGAATCAAGTCCTTTATAAATTGTATTAATTCTTGTTATCAGTCTTATTCAGCCATATATCCCCTTAGTTTAATGTCCCAAAAGGTGTGTTAGTAGAATATCCCACTAAATACCCCACACGCCTGGCTGTACAGCAGTGAGGTGCATTGAGACGACAGTCAGGCTTCTGGCCACTAGCCTTGCCCGCCCACCTCGCCCAGAGCTCCTTGAGGGCCATGGGGGCTCAGAGGTGTGCACTAGGGGGCTTAGTACTCACCTTCATGCCTCTTCTGGGATTTGCCGGTCAGTTCTACTCTATTCACGGGCATTTACAGGTAAGACATAGTGAAAAGTTCGCCCAAGACTTCAGTTATTACGGTTATATGGGAACATTCAGAAGTAGCTTAGATCTTACAGTAGTAGAGACTATAGGAAGCATGGTTATAGATATATGAATACAGATTTGGAATTGCAAGAGATTACTGTACGCTTCAATGAGTTACAATGGCCTGGCTTTGGTGGCTGAGAGCGGCTCATTTGTTCCTGTTCACAGGGGAAGGGCAGTATGGGAAGGTCTATACCTGTATCAACGTGGACACCGGTGAACTGATGGCTATGAAGGAGGTGGGTGCTCCAGCCCTCTGGGGGCCTTTCTGTCTGAGGCCTCTGTGTGGTAGAGATTGGGAAACGAAACTTGTGTTTATGAGGTTAGAGCTGGCCTAAGTGCTTCCACAGTGAGTCGTCCAGGCCTGAGGTCTGCTTCCTAGCGTTTACACCGCTGGGACCAAGAGGGGACTTGGGGTGGGGGGGATTTGTGATGAGGTTCAGAAATGAACAGCTTTTTGTCTGCTGGAGGTAGGAGAGCGGGAGCAGGGAGCTCCTGAGCGAGGCCCCGGCGGGAGGCAGCGAGGGCCGCGGAGGGTGAGGCCCGAGCCGCGCGACCGTGCTCCCCGAGTGGCTGTGGGGGGGCAGCGGGCACACGCGGGCCCGCCCCAACCCCTGCGGCATCTCTCCATCTTCCTGTGTGGCACTTACCCGCGCCGCTTTATGACCTCGTCCCCGCGTGGCTGTAAACGTCGTGAGGGCAGAATCTTACCTGCTTTTGTTATCTTGCCCAGAACCCAAGCACCTGCGATTGCTTCCTGGATGTTCCATGTTTTGGCTCATTCAGTCTGTAGTTAGGAAAATGATCCCATTAGCTGTTATCTGACCACGTATTCTAAAGCAGGCGTGTTTAATCCAACAAGGAGAAGGAGGCCTGGCAGTGAGGTCACAGGCACGCGGACCGTGGTGCCGGGGGCTGGACAGCGGGCACGTCAGCGTCCCCGCCTGGCGTTCAAAGTCGGCGTCTTTCTAGCTGTGACATTGCCAACAGTAATCAACAGTTTTCCTTTTCCAGATTCGCTTTCAACCTAATGACCACAAAACTATCAAGGAAACGGCAGACGAACTGAAAATCTTCGAAGGCATCAAGCACCCCAATCTGGTTCGGTATTTTGGTGTGGAGCTGCACAGGGTAAGCCAACTTTGATCACACTGTTCGGTGAGAGCGGTCAGTGAGGGCACAGATGGAGTCCTGTCCTACATCACAGGTCTTCTCATTTCAGAGCACAGTAACTTTGCCTAATTATCAGGAAATCTCCATGAGTTACATCATTTCTGCCTTCTCTCTGAAACTAGAGGAGTTCTTCCTAAAATGTAAGTTGTAGACTGTAGTCATTAACCCGACATTATAAAGCACTGAAACCCATCCTGCCAACCAGAAGATTTCTCTAATGCCCCTTACACAGCTGTGTGTCGCTTTTTTTTCTTCCATTTTTTGCTGAACCACTGTTGAGTACATTGTTCGGTAACGTTTTTTCTTTCATATGTATTTAAGGAACCATTGTGAAATGAGAGAAAATTAAGACCTCAGATTATTTTCCCCCTTGTGTTTAGAGATAAACACTTTGAGGGAAAGAGGATAACTTGGAGCATCTTGGTGGAATATGAGCTTCTGGGGAATTTGGATATTGGTGATTTTTTACATTTTTCACAGATAAATTCATATCTGAAAAGGATGTGTTTCAGTACTTAATAATATATTTATAGGGACAGCCCTGTTGGTCCCTGTCTGAGATTATATAGCGGACTGAATTTCAGAGGCTCATAGACATTTATCACCTGTGAGTTGGAGATGTTCTTATCCCAACTAGCTGTATAATTCCAGACAGAGGAGGCAGGCAGAGACACGGCTGTAGGGGAGTTAGAAGTGACCGTTTTCAGACGAATTCAGTATTCAGGACGGCAAGTGTAGCATACCATTAGAAAGAAGAGTCCTCTGGGGCGTGGCCGGCGAAGCGTTCCAGGTTCTTCACTTAGCGTCCACGTAAACACAAGGCTGCATTTGATTCCTCCCGCAGGAAGAAATGTACATCTTCATGGAGTACTGTGACGAGGGTACCTTAGAGGAGGTGTCGAGGCTGGGACTTCAGGAGCACGTCATCAGGCTGTATTCTAAGCAGATCACCGTTGCAATCAACGTCCTCCACGAGCATGGCATAGTTCACCGTGACGTTAAAGGTAATGCCCGCACCCAGCTCCCCGCCAGAGCCAGCTGTGCCCAGCGCACGGTAGCTGCCCCCATGTCGCTCCTTCCCGCGCCCGCACGTCACTTCTCTACAAAGAAATACCTTTACTTGAAGTAGTCTTCGGTAAAGAACCCAGCATTAAGAAACTGTGCAGGACACATGTCTCCGTCTAGGAGTGTGTAAGTCCGCTGTTCTGTTCAGCACTGCTTTTAGCCAAATCTATTACCCCCAAAATGAAACTTGCTATTTTATAGGCTGATTTCGCCTGCCCTGTGTATTTACGAGACATTCGTGATCAGAGCATGCTTTCTGTTCCTTGTGTCAAGAACCTCGTGTATTTATACGTGAACGTCATGAATAGGTAAAGTGACGGTGAATCAGGAATGCCGGTGTGAGTTAAGACGTGCAGCTGAGCGTGGGGAGACGTGGACAGGGTTTATTTACACCACCCTCCTCCAGTGTAGAGTTCTGCTAAAGATCGATTTGGTCATGCCGCCTGATTAAAAGTGCTGTTCCCTTCTCAGGTGTGGTGGGTGGCCATGCTTCTGCCCCAGAACTGTCCCTCTTGCGTTTACCTGAACCACACCGTGCCCCTGACCTCTGTATTTGGGAGTCTTGGGGATAATTAGAGCGACAGATTAGCTTTGTCTCTAACGGCCCTAGACCGAAGGATTCCATTCTGTCCCATAATCTGAGGCCTAAACAGGTTGACTCTAGAATGGCCGGACTTCAGACCAGGCGTTCGCCTCAGAGGGGGCTGGGTTACCCGCCACCTGCTTTGCTGGGCGGAAGAATTGTCCGCGCTCTCTAAGGTGCCTCCTCCTGAATCCCCAGCATACCCCAGTCTGGCTGCCTGCCCGCCCGTCCACCGCATTGCTTTGCTGTCTGGGATCATTCTGGGCGTTTGCTTAAATGGCTCTGGCTCAGGCCATGGCATTGCCCGTTTCCAGTTGTTCTGACACAAATTCCATACTCGTGAAGTGGTACCTTCATGTCGTTGGCCACGGCCGTAAAGAGGATCCCTCGGAGTCCTTGAGTCGAGTCCGTCCGTGTGCACCCTGGGGATATTCTTCACGGCTCGTGGCGTCTGAGAGTGTGGGCCCGCGCGCTGGCTCCGAGTCACGCGGTTAGCGCCGTGTGCTCCCCGGGGAGACCGCCTGCCTTGGCCGCACGCAGGCCGAGAGGGCCGACCGGTTGCAGCTCGTCGTCTGGCTGGCTGTCGGAAGGGAGGGGCCCTGCGTCGCTTTTGGAAGGAGGTGCCGTCGGCACGTAGCGCTGAGCTGTGCGGCTCGCTCGGAGTGGCCGCGGCCGGTAGCCTCTGGAGGAGGCAGAGCCGCCCTGGGAGGTGAGCGCTAACCCCGGGTTCCAACTGGAGTACAGGCCGGGCCTGCGTACTGCTTGCGGAGATGTGGGACAGTCACAGAACATTCTTTCCAGGCGGTCTGAAGTCAGTCTGATGGTGGCCTGGGATACAACTCTGCAGACCAGCGGCGTGTGTGCCAGGCCTTGCCTACACGTTGCTTTCTGTTGCAGGCGCTGCTGATCGTATACAAACTCTTAATTTTCAGGGACTGCCGCCACAAGCATTTGCGTTTTATGTGTACTTTCTCTTTAAGTATCTCCCTGGGTTTTTAACGTTAGAATTTATGCGCGTATTTCAGTTCAGAATTTATTGGTCAGAGCTATCTGCACTGATACTAAAATTTCTTTGCTGTGTATTAACATTTGTGAATAAGGCTTAAAATCTTTCTATGATTACACTTTGCAAGTGAAGTTTCATAAGACTTTATAACTTTTGTAAATCAAGTTCCTGATAGTTTAGGTTACCATGTAAACTTTAAAATGCCCGCGTTGTGCTTTGGAGGCTCACGACTGCTTATTTCTTGTTAGGTGCCAACATCTTCCTTACCTCATCTGGGCTAATCAAGCTGGGAGATTTTGGATGCTCCGTAAAGCTTAAAAACAATGCTCAGACCATGCCTGGTGAAGTGAATAGCACGCTGGGGACAGCAGGTGGGTCCGGCTAGATTTGTCTTTGCAGTGGGGCTCACTCCAGTGTGCTGGGACCCCGGCTTTCCCTTTTCCTCCTGGTCAGCAGACGTGGAGAGCAGGTGAGGGCTTCTAACCAGGCGGGGGAGGAGCCACCCTTGAAAGCGCTTGTCAGGTTGGGAAGTCACATTTCTCCCTTAGACTTAAAGGAGGGAAGAAAGGCCGCTTTTCTTCCCAGAAAAACCTTGTCATTCACGCTGGGTTTATTAAAACTATTCTAGTCAAAACAACATGTTTAAATGGTGATTATTTGTTTTGATTGTTTAGAAACACGTCATAAAATTTTACATCCTCCTTTGCAGGTTAAATTTCATATTCTCATTGCAAATACAATTTATCTGAATATTTGCATATTCAGAATTGTCTTTTAGAAGATAATTTGGCTCCTAAAATGTCCATCCGAGAAATTGATTTGAAATATTTATTTTCAAGTTTTGACGTTTTTTAGTATGTAATTCAGAGAAAGTTCCTCCCCCGCCCCCGCATCCCCGAACAAATTAGTTGTTTCTTCTATGTGGAATATTAGGCGATATTAGTGTATTGCTTGGCTCTAGTACTACATGTGCTATATTTATAACCCATTCTTATCACCGTATCTGTGACTTTGAAAGCATACATGGCTCCAGAAGTCATCACTCGTGCAAAAGGAGAAGGCCATGGGCGTGCGGCCGACATCTGGAGTCTAGGGTGTGTTGTCATAGAGATGGTGACTGGCAAGGTGAGCAGAGCCTCCGCCGGGGGCAGGGGGGCTTGAGGAGGGCACTTTACGTTAACAGGGCAGTAATTGTGGTTTTACTCTCATTATGAATACTGTGGACACGTTTCCTGCAAAATAGAGAACATGACCTGTCAAAAGGTAAGTAAGTTAAGACAAGTGACAAACTAGGAGCCAAATATTTATAAGATACATGACTTAGAGAATTCCTCAGAGGAACAAAAAAAGCGTAATTCTCAAATTAAAACACAGAATTAAGCAGCTGTGGAAAGAAACAGGAAGTTGAAAACTTACGTCTCCACAAAGACTGGCACGAGAATGCCCAATCAACTTTATTCATAATTGCCAAAACTTGGAAGCAACCAAGACATCTTTCAAATGGATAAACTGTGGTAATCTACGTGATGGAATATTGTACAGCAACAGAAAGAAATTGGGCCATGAAACGACATGGAGAAACCTTAAAAGCATATTGCCAAGTGGAAGAAACCAATCTGGGGAATTCCCTGGTGGTCCAGTGGTTAGGACTCGGCACTTTCACTGCTGAGGGCGCAGGTTCGATACCTGGTCGGGGAACTAAGATCCTGCAAGACTCGAGGCATGGCCAAAAAAAGAAACAAGCCAATCTGGAAACACCACGTACTGTATGATTCCAACTCTATGACATTCCAGAAGAGGCAAAACAATAAAGGCAGTAAAAGATCAGTGGTTGACGGGGGCTCTGGGAGAGGGAGTGAAGGACAGATAGGTAGAGCACAAGCATTTGCAGGGCACTGAAACTGTTGTGTATGACATAGTATCTGGAAATTGATCTTCTGATGAAGATACCACTAATGCACAATTACACAAATACATAGAGGCACAGTGTGTGTGGGGGGCGTGTAGCCATTACTTACAAAGCAAAAAAGTCAGAAACCTCTTAAGTGTTACTAGTAGGAAATTATTATACAGCTATACCTCGCAGTTGCTGAAAATAAGTGCTTAGTGACTATTAGCTAATATTATTTCTATTAGCATTAACGTAGAAAAGATGCCCATGATATCTGTTATTTCAGTCAAGCCATGCATCAGAAAAAGAACAAGTTCTCACATTGGAGAACATATATCTCAATAACTAAACGATGGTACACAGATTAGCATGCCATACAAACTCAGTTCTTTCCCCCATGAATCTCATTTCCCTGTAATCATAATAAAATAATCTAAGCTTTGCAAATTGTCAATAATTTGATGCCGATTATTCAACAAGGTAGCATATTAAACATCCCTGTACGATAACTGTTGAATTTTGTTTGATTGACATTTTTATATTATTTTATATGTTACATTTTTTATTTACATGATGATGGCATCTAGATAATACTGGACTAATTGGACACCTAAATGGGGTAGGCAGACTATGCTCACCACCTGGTTTTGTAAATAAAGTTTTATTGGCACATGGTCATACCTATTCCTTTATTATATTATAGCCTAAGGCCGCTTTCACGCTACAGTGGGAGAATTGAATAGGTGTGACAGAGACCATATGGCCTGCAAGCCTGAAATAGTTACTGTTTGGCCCTTTAAGTAAACGTTTGCCAGCCTCAATATGTATCAACATTGAGATGCCGAAAAAGAGATCGGGCAGTTGCATTTCTGTACGGCCATGTAGTATTGAAACCCGATTTTTTTTTTTCTGTTTTTAGAGACCTTGGCATGAATATGAACACAACTTTCAGATTATGTACAAAGTGGGAATGGGGCATAAGCCACCAATCCCTGAAAGATTAAGCCCAGAAGGAAAGGACTTCCTTTCTCACTGCCTAGAAAGTGAGCCCAGGATGAGGTGGACGGCCAGCCAGCTCCTCGACCATTCCTTCGTCAAGGTTTGACAGATTGCTGTGTAGCCCTCTCCTTGTTTAAGTATTGGAGTTCTGCTCGCATCTGGCACTTAAGGAAGTTTGGAAACTTAAATATAAAATATCCATATCTGAAATGGGAAGGAACTAAATGTATTATGCTGGGGAATTTTGTATGGTTTTTCTTTTGGAAAATGTTCGTCGAGGTTCTCCTCCTTGATCCATTTGGATGGTTTGAGGTGCACTTGGGACTGTTAAATGGAATTTTAAGTGGGACTGGATGAAAGATACAATTTTCCCTCTTTTAGAGTACACAGTCTCCTTGAGTACAGGGTAGTAACAACTAATCTCTACTGGGAGAGTAGAGACAGGGGAGTAATGACTAAGCATTATGTTAAGAGCTGTGATAATGGTATATATGCCATGTTGTAGGGTCACTGAAAAGAGGAATTTAATCCAGTCGGGTAATCCCAGCTATTACTCTTTTTTTTCTTTTTTTTTTTTAACTCTTTTTATTTATTTTATTTATTTTTGGCTGCGTTGGGTCTTCGTTGTGGTGAGCAGGGGCTACTCTTTGTTCAGGTGCACGGGCTTCTCATTGCGGTGGCTTCTCTTGTTGCGGAGCCTGGGCTCTAGGCGCACGGGCTGAGTTGCTCCTCGACGTGTGGGATCTTCCCGGACCGGGGCTCGAACCCGGGTCTCCTGCACTGGCAGGCGGATTCTTCCCTGGTGGCGCAGTGGTTAAGAAAGTTCCTATTAACTTTCTTTAGAGTGAGATGCCTGAGCTGTTTGGGAGGGTTTAGCCAGGTCAGGAGACGCAGGGAGGAGTATGGCGGACAGAATGGAAGAGACGTGGAAGGGCTCACTGCTAAGAGGGTAAAGCACCCAAAGAACTGTGTATAGGTACGTACTGATGGCGCACAGGATGTGGAAAGTGGCAAAACATAAGGCTGGGAAGGTAAGCAGGGACCACATGAAGGGATTTCAGTTTTATTGTCAGCATGACGTGATTAAATTGTGTTTTAGAACCGTCACTCTGGAGGTGAGAGACTAGTTGGGAAGCTGCTGGCACAGCTGCTGGGCTGGGAGTGGGAGGTCCGGGGTGAGTCACCAGCCGCATTACAGGAGATAGAATGGCCGTGAGTGAGTAACTGATGGGACGTGAAAGGTGCGTGATGGGGAGGAGTCCAGGACGGCTCCCAGGCTCTGGCTTGTGTCACCAGGTTATCGAGATTCCATTCGCCAAGATAGGTAAAGAGGGCAGCTGGTTGAGGGTTGGGTCGGGAGATGATGGTCTCCTCTTTGGTAGATTGAGTTCGAGGTGTATTTGGAACATCTGCTGGGGGATTTTAGACAGGCATTTGGATGTTTTGGACTGGCACTCGAGAGAACTGGGATAGGATACGGATTTGAGAGAGAGAAATACTGCTTGGAGAGCATTTAGAGGAGACGTGGAATGAGAGTGGAAACCTGGAGAAAACATTTACAGGGTCCTGCAGAGGAGCTCCTGATACAGGAAAGGAAGATGCAAGCGAGGGGTCACATTATTCCTGGGTGAGTGAAATTAAGTAATCAATAGCTGGATATGCTGCATAGATATTAGGGATTTGTAATTAAATAAAAACGTATTTATTCTTTATAAAGTATATAAGCAATTTTTATTGACTTGATAATTGTACAAATATGTTTTTTTTTAATGTATTAAGCCCCTTTTAAAAAAAAATATTTATTTTTGTAATTAAATAAAAACGTATTTATTCTTTATAAAGTATATAAGCAATTTTTATTGACTTGATAATTGTACAAATATGTTTTTTTTTAATGTATTAAGCCCCTTTAAAAAAAAAATATTTATTTATTTATTTATTTTTGGCTGTGTTGGGTCTTCGTTGCTGTGCGAGGCCTTTCTCCAGTTGCGGAGAGCGGGGGCCACTCTTCATCGCGGTGCGCGGGCCTCTCACTGTCGCGGCCTCTCGTGTTGCGGAGCACAGGCTCCGGACGCGCAGGCTCAGTAGCTGTGGCTCACGGGCCTAGCTGCTCCGCGGCATGTGGGATCTTCCCAGACCAGGTCTTAAACCCGTGTCCCCTGCATCGGCAGGCAGATTCTCAACCACTGCGCCACCAGGGAATATGTTCTTAAAAATGCTTTCAATAGTCAATTCATAGAGCAGTAACTTAGCACTGACATTTCATTGCATTGATTACGCCTTTGCTCTGTGCCAGGCACAGAGCTGGGAGCATCAAGATGCGTTGATTATGACTTACCTATAAACCTTACGTGTGGCGTGAATAGGGTTCAGCTCTCTCCTGCCTTCCTCCCAGGTTTGCACAGATGAAGAATGAAGCTGATCAGTCTGTGGCCTAGTAGTATGTGTACTCGGAATATTCTCTTAATCACTACTGTATGTAATATTTACACAAAGACTGTGCTGAGAAGCAGTATAAGCCTTCTTAACCTTCCAAGACTGAAGACTGCACAGGTGACAAGCGTCACTTCTCCTGCTGCTCCTGTTTGTTCGATGTGGCACGGGGCCCTCCTGAGTGATGGTGTCCACGAGGTAAAGAAGCTGCATGTTAAGTGCCATTACTACTGTACACGGACCATCGCCTCCGTCACCTCCGTTTCTCGGGTGACTGAGAACCGTGACATCAGTGTAGTATTTTTGACCTTTCTAGGTTCAAAAGCAGTTGTAGTGTTATCAGGCGTCCTGGGCCTTGTTAATCTCTTGTTTGTCGAGTGCACTGACTGTGAAACCTTACCTTTTGTTGTTGTTGGCAAGCCACAGGTTTGTTATGCAAAAGGCTGATTAATGAAATTTAAGAAAAAGGTTCTTTTTTCAATAAATGGTTTATTTTAGGAAAGCTCAGTTATATTGTCTTTTAATGGTTATCAGCTGCAGAGCCAGCACATTATCTGATACAGAGGTCTGTCCTTGTCACTCATGTGTTCCTCAGCAGAAGGGGTACAATCAAGTGTGCTGCTGAAGGTGGGCGCTGGGTTAGGAGTTCCTTCAGGGTCTAGAATCTCCTCGCTGCAAAGGGAAAGAGATAAATGAAACGACACTAAGGATGTAAGAGGCCCTTTTAAATCTTTGTATATTAACTGCAAGTTTATAACAGATAAAAGTTTAAGCCTTGTTATCACATGTTGGGGGCTCAGTTTATTTTCATATCAAGATGTATAGGTACTGGGTCAATGTAAATACTGCTGAATACTCTTCTTGACAAGAAAGCATCTTTTTCAGAATGTAAATATTTCAGCAGTTACCTTTCTAAAATAGCCCAAATTATATGTCATTGATGGTGTTCTTTTCTTTCTTTCTGCTATTAAATTTTTTTAAAGATTGACCTTAAAGCTTCCTGAAATCTTTTTAGAAGATATCTGACTCATTCCTTACACATAGCAGCTGACTCTGGACAAGTAATTGCTCAAGCAGGTTCTGTATGTTCGCCTTCCCTCCAGGGTAGTAGATCCCCTCGCATAGAAATTAATGTCCTTGAGAAAGCTGGCATCACGGAAGGATTTGTACAGACACTTAGAATTTTTTTTTCAGTAGAATTTTGTTTTTCAGTTTTTTAAAATAGCTTTTTGAGGTATAATTTACCAATATGTAATATTTAAAGTATACAGTTCAGTGATTTTTAGGATAGTCATATAGTGTACAGCCATCATCATAATCCACCTTAGAACAATTCCATTACCCCCAAAAAGAAAGCTCATGTCCATTTGCAGTCACTCCTCACTCCTACCCCCAGCCTTAGGCAGCCACTAAGCCCCTTGCTGTCTCTATAGATTTGCCTGTTCTGGACATTTAATGTAATGGTCTTTCGTGTCTGGCTTCTTTCACTCAGTATGATAATTCTAAGGTTTATGCATGTTACAGCATTGTGTTAATACTTCATTCCTTTTTATTGCTGAATGTTATTCCACTGTATGGATATGCCACGTGATTTATTTATTCATTTACTACTTCCACTTTTTGGTTATTATGAATGATGCTGCTCTGAACACGTGCATACAAGTCTTTGTGTGGACCTATATTTTCCTTTCTCTTGAGAGTGGAACTGCTGGCTCATAGGGTAAATCCATGTTCAATTTTTTAACAAACTGTCAAACCGCTTCCAAAGTGGCTGCACTGTCTTAATTCCCAACCAGCAACGCAAGAGAGTTCTAGCTTCTCCATACCTTTGCCAACACTTGATATTGTCTTTCTTTTTGTAATAGCCATTCTAGTAGATGTCAAGTGTTATCTCATTGTGGTTTTGATCTGCATTTCTCTGACCATGGTGAGCATTTCTTGTGCTTGTTGGCCATTCATATATCTTCTTTGGTGAAGTGTCTATGTGAATCTTTCGCCCATTTTTATTTTGGGTTATTTGTCTTCTTATTGAGTTGTGAGAGATTTTTATATATTCTGGATACAAGTCCTTTACTAGATATTTGATTTGCAAATGTTTGTTTTTTCCCCCAGTCTGTGGCTTGTCTTTTCACATTTTTAATGGTTTCTTCTGAAGTACAGAAGTTTTAAATTTTGAAGTCTGGTTTATCAACTTGTTCTTTATTGCATGTGCTCTTGATATCCTATCTAAGAAATCATGACTTGACTCAAGATCATGAAGATTTACACCTATGTTTTCTTCTAAGAGTTTTATAGTTTTAGCTCTTATATTTAGGTCTATCATCTATTTTTAGTTAATGTTTGTGTATCACATCAGATAAGGGTCCAGGTTCATACTTTTGCATGTCGATATTTATTAGACCCAGCATTCATTTGTGGAAAAGACTGTTCTTTCTCCATTGAATTGTTTTGGCATCCTTGTTGAAATCAGTTGACTATAAATCTAGGGGTTTATTTCTGACCTCTCAATTCTGTTCCATTGATCTATATAGCTGTCTTATGTAGAACCACACTGCCTTGACTAACGTAGCTTTATAGTAAGTTTTGAAGTTGGGAAGTGTGAGTTCTTCAACTTGGTTCTGCTTTTTCAAGATTGTTTTGCCTATTCTGGGTCATTTGTATTTCCCTATGAACTTTAGGATCAGCTTGTCAATTTCTGTTCTCCCCCCAACCCCCACCAAAAAAAAAATCAGCTGGGATTTTGATAGATCGCACTGAAAATATAGAACAATGTGGAGAGTATTGTTATCTTAACAATATTACGTTTCCCAATTCATGAACAGGATAGCTCTCCATTTATTTGGATCTTTAATTTCTCTCAGCAGTGCTTTGTAATTCAGCGTACAATTCTTGAACTTTTTAAGTCTGTTTCTAAGTATTTTATTCTTTTCATGCTATTGTGAATGAAAGTATTTTCTGAATTTCTTTTCAGATTGTTCATTGCTAGTATATCAGTACCGTTGATTTTTGTATATTGGTCTTTTATCCCATGGCCTTGCTGAACTTGCTTAATAGCTCTAGTAGTTGTTTTGTAGACTCCATAGAATTCTCTACACATAAAATCATGTCATCCAAGAATAAAGACGGTGTTTCTTCTTCCTTTATAATCTGGATGCCTTATATATTTTTTCTTGACTAATTGCACTGGCTAGATCCTCCGTCCAGTACAATGTTGAACAGCACTGGTGAGAATAACATTCTTGTCATGATTTTGACCTTAGGTGGCAACATTCATTCTTTTAATTTATGGTGTTAGTTGTGGGGTTTTGGTAAATGCCCTTTATCAGGTTGAAGATGTTTCCTTCTTTTCCTGGTTTACTGAGAGTTTTTATCATGACTAGATGTTTGATTTTGTCAAATGTTCTTTCTGCATCTATTGAGATGATCAGATGATTTTTGTGCTTTATTAATATGGTGTACTACATCAGTTGATTTTTGGATATTAAACCAACCTTGCATTCCTGGGATACATCCTAGTTGATCATTCTTTATAATCCCGTCTGTGTACTGCTATTGCAATTTGTAATGTTTTGTTGAGGACTTTTGCCCCTGTATTACATGAGGGATATTGCTGTGTAGTTTTCATTTCTTGTGATTATCTGGCTTTGGTATCAGGATAATGCTGGCCTCGTACAATGAGTCGGGAAGTTTTCCTCCTCTTAGAGCTTGTGAAGAACTGGTATGATTTACCATACTTCTTTAAATGTTTGGTAGAATTCACTAGTGAAACCAACTGTGCCTGGGTTTATCTGTGGGAATTAATTAATAATTCAGTAATACTTTTAAGTTCTGTAAGGCTGGTAGTGATGTCTACTTTTTTATTCCTGATTTTAGCATTTGTGTTTTCTTACTCAGATCTTTTCAAAGAATCAATTCTTGTTTCATTAATATTGTTTATTGTTTTTCTGGGTTCCATTTCATTTTTTTCCCTCACACTAATCTTTATTATTCCTTCTTTCTGCATGCTTTGGGTTTAATTTGCCTTTTGTTTCGTTTTGTTTTGTTTCTTAAGATAGAAGATGGTGAAGGTAAAAATTATTGTAAAAATAATCCACAAGACCATTTCCTTTTATATATATAGTTTACAAATAGAGCATATATCTTGAACATATGGTAAGGATAGTTTCTCAGTAAGTTAAAAAAATGTAATATGTAAGCAGGGGGTAGATTTTCTTTTTTCTTCTAAAATAGCAATCTCAACTACTGACATTATATTCTCTAGAGTGAGGTCAGCAAACCTTTTCTGTAAAGGGCCAGAGGCTGAATATTCTTGGCTTTGCAGGCTATAGGATCTTGGTTGCAACTACTCAGCCCTGCTGATGTAGCGTAAAAGCAGCCATAGCAACACGTACATGACTAGATGTGGCTGTGTTCCAATAAAACTTTATTTACAAAACAAGCAGCAAGTGGGTCTTAGTTTGCTTAATGCTGCTCTAGATCACTAAGCAAAATTAAGAAACATCATTTTCCTAGGCCAGTAGAACTTATACAAAAGAGTATTAGCTTTCAAAGGCCATGTGTAATGCTACCTTATTCATATGTCTATATACTGCTATGAAAAGGTGAATTATTCACTCATCAGGTCAAAACTGAGGTCGGGTGGCTGTGAGCTAACAAGGCTGGCTCCTGTGGGCATATACAAAGGTGCTGAAGGCAGCTCCAAGAGGAGTCTGAGCTGGCTGCTCAACAGCGCATGTCTGCTTACACAAGGGCAGCTCTGTCCCTTGAAGCATGCCTTTTTCCCCTAGTAAGTGGAGGATCGCATATTTTTCCAAAATCAATGAGCTTGTTCCTACCAGCGTGTTGAAGCAGGTAACTCCCTTATTAGTTGCAGTGTCTAAAGTCACTGCCTTGCAAATCACTCATTTAATGGCGTGATAGAAACTTCTGTGCTGCTTGGAATGTTTCACCCTCCCTGTAGCCCAACAGCCTCTTAAATTCCCAGCCTCATCCTGATGTAACATCAGAAGGGTCGCCAATCTTCTACTACTCTGGGAGGGGTCCTCTAGTCACGTGCTCCGGCAGCCTGCCATTTCATCACGTCACTTTTTTTCTTCTTGAGTCAACTGTTATACATTCTAGAGGCACGGCTCTTTTCATATATCAGGGGATTTTTTTCTTATCCATTTAAATCATTCCTGTTTGAGAGTGACTTCTTCCTAACACACGTCCACCTTAGTGGTTTTCTACCCACCTTCCAAAGGAAATTACTTATTCAGCAACCCTTTTTGTTCATACTGCTTACCTCCTTAAAATTCAAAAGAACACAGACGCCAGAAATTTCAAAACTCTTTAGTCACTCCAGCATGTGAAACAAGACTGTATAAAAAAATATATTAAAGGTAAAAATTGTATGAGTCTCGCTCAGTGAAAAGCTTCACCAATACAGCCCCAGGAGATATTTTCTAGATTACGGAGAAGATCTAAGTAAGGTCTTACTGTTGTTTTTTTAATCAATTCATAACCTTAATATTCAGGTAGGACAAGGCTGCAGGGGCTGAGGGCCTGCTTTGGAACTGCTTATCCTTCACTGGAGAAACGCTATGCTGTTTTCACTGATAACTGAAGTTCAGGGTGCTGACCAGTTTTACTTTGGCCTAATTGTGCTTGAGAAAGATTTTTATTTTTACTTTAGGAAAGGGAGTCAAAAGAAGACGACTGAAATTCGATTATTAAAGCCTCTAAATCAGTGTCGCTTCATGGCTGCTCGCTGTGACCCTGTGTGAGGGGCCCAGGAGCCCCCCCTGCCCCCGCGGAGGTGACGCTCTGAGGAGACATACACTAGCTACTGAGGCGAAGTTCTGATATTCTGCTCTTTCTGACCAACATAATGGTAATTTCCAACGGCTGAATGCCATAAACAGATACCAGTTGGTGGCAAATGCCGTGAATGGTCTCAGATGTCACAGATCAAGAGAAACAGGACTATGTGCTTCGTCGCCTCCTGTCAGGTGTCCGCCCGGTGCTTTGGATGCCGGTGTAGCGGGACAGGAAGCCTCGGGGCGTCCGAAGTGCTTGGTTTTCATTTACATTTATTGGAAGCTCTGGAAATACTCAAAACCCATGCCAGGGATGCAGGAGTGTGAGATGCAGCCTCGGAGAGCTCGGGGCGCCCGCTCGTTCGTAGTTGCCAGGCCTGGCGCTGAGGCTCGGGTGGCCCGGTGAGAGCCGAGCCCCTCAGCCTTCTGTAGGGGGTCGGGGTCGTTTCGGAAAGCAGAGGGACTGGCCCTGGGAAGACTGCTTGCTTGTTGGTTTGGAGAAAGACCGGCTGCCCGATGTGCAGCTCCCGGCAGCTCAGCCCCGTCCCACCCGCCGTAGAGGGAAGGCAGGGCCAGCGCGTCAGTGAACACACGCGTTCCAGCTTCTTTATTGTGTGCTCTGTAAACAGCGCGCTGGAACTGCACGGTTAAGGCGTTGGAAACACGGTTGCTGAAGGAGGTGACACTGAACAGGACAACCTGAGTGACGTGTCACAGAGTAAACAGGAGGGTCACACTGCTGGGTGCCCTTCCGAGAAGCTCTGGGGCAGGAGGGGCGGTACACGGCCAGCTGCAGGCGCAGTCGTGGCCCATGCTGCTTCCGTGGCAGGAAAGTGCGGCCCTGGCAGCCCCCCTGTGTCACCCGGCAGAACGGCGGTCGCCAGAGGGTTTGTTCTTCCCGCGCTGACCCGGCAACCCTGAGCAAAGTCTGGCTAGCGCTTTAGACAGTGCTGGGTGAAACCTCTTGTTTTGAACAGGTCCCTCCACGGATGCCTTCTCGCTTCTGTCCACGTTTACGAGTAAGTTCTTAAAGCCTCTGAAAGCCTAATCTGTTTGCCTTGGGGACCAGCCAGGCCACTGTTCCACTTCACCAGGAGAGAAACCGGAAACCAGCGGGGTCTGGTCTGTGTCTGTCACATCAGCTATTTCTACATTTTGGCTGCACAGTTACTGGATATTACATCTAAATCACTGTCTTTCAGACCCACTTAGCATAGATTAGAAAAACACATTCATCAGTAGCTACTGTTTTTGTTTTTTTTTTTTTTTTGCGGGACGCGGGCCTCTCACTGTCGTGGCCTCTCCCGTTGCGGAGCACAGGCTCCGGACGCGCAGGCTCAGCGGCCACGGCTCACGGGCCCAGCCGCTCCGCGGCACGCGGGATCTTCCCGGACCGGGGCACGAACCCGCGTCCCCCGCATCGGCAGGCGGACTCTCAACCACTGCGCCACCAGGGAAGCCGTTTTTTGTTTTTTTTTTTTAACAAGGGTTTCTTTAGAGAATACAGCAGTCAGGAGCTATTCCAGTACGACTGTGTGATCGTAGGAAAAAGGCAAACTGTGGTCTCTCTACAAAAGGTAAACCAGGTGGCCGACTAGCTCAGAACGTGCATCCGCTTCTCCTCCACGTCAGTCACAGAATCAGTCCACCTTCCTTAAACTCATCTCAGATGGTTGGTGTTTTCTAAAGAAAGTCCCTTTATGGGCTTGGTTCCTAGAAGGAGTGCATTAAGCTCGCTGCCTCAAAGCCGCAGGCCTCGGACATGGCCCTTAACACCTGGGAGGACCCTGCACTGATCTCCAGTCTGCGGGAAACTTTGCATTGTTCTCTTCCACATTGGGTTTCAGAGCAGCCTCTGAGCAGGGCTGACCTAAGCTGCCATGGGATGGAGATGTCACACAGGATCCCGCATTGCTTGGGGACAGACAGCCGGCTTCACATCCACAGGTTTTTAATTCTTAGAAAAGTAAACTTAGCCCTGGGAACCAGCACCGTTCTCTGCTGAAGGGATTGTGGCATCGGCAAGACCCGGACAGGGTGAAGGGATTCGGGGAGGGGTGCTTGTCTCTGCCATTACGGTAACGCGCGGGAGGAACACCGTGTCCCTGTACCGCCAAACAAAACGTTTTTTTCATGGAGGGAGCCGAACAGCTGAAACGCCCTTAGGATCTCTCCCCGGCAGCCCACGCTCTCTGGTTTCCTAAGGAGAATGTTTTGCCTGCCTTCCTCCAACCTGGACCCTTAGGTCTGCACTGGTGAGCAGCTTTGTTTGGTTGCTTGTTATGTTTTGTGTTTGGTCCCAGAGCCAATTCAGGTTAAATGTCTGTGGGTCCCTTTTATGTTCCAGGCAGAGGGAGTGGATATATGTTACTAGAACTTAGATTACTGCTGTTGAACCGGGAAGATGACGCTGAGGAGAAGGACACTCCAAGGTAATTTCTGAGCGTTTTTGAGAAGTAGCAGCGTGGAGGCAACTTTCTAAGCTGTCCCCCTTATTTAATGCTTTAGGAGTCTTGAAATGTGATCACATATACTGCTTCGTTTCACCCTTGAGACAACCCAAGAGGTGGGTGTGATCTCCCCCATTTTACAGTTGGGAAAACAGGTAAAATGGCTCAGACGAGGCCTTACAGGCACTTAGCTGCAGGGTTCCGTAAGGGTGAACCTTGTAGCTCGGAGCACGGCCAGTGCTTCGGACTGCTCTACTCTGTCTTCTCCCACGGAGCTGGGAGACCCCAGGGGAGAACGGCCCAGGCGTGAGCCGACACGCGGGAACACGGGTGCACACCTGAGGTGCTTATCCCGGGCTGCTGCCCCCAGAGCTCTGCTCTTGAGGGGAGGCAGCGTTTGGAACTGGCGTGTGGCCTTATGCACGTGGCCTTAGGCAGGGCGGAAAAGGCCCCACCCTGCCCTCGGGGACTCCAGCAAGGGGCCCCTCACCCCAGCCTCACCGACACTCTCTTCCCGCAACTACGCCAGGATGTTCCTCTTTTCACTTCTGATTTGTATCAATGGTCCCGTAAGCAGAGAGCTGCTCTTAAACCCTCTCGTAACTTCACTTGTGCTTGGTAAGCACTCAGTGACTAAGAGCAAACGTGGGACGTGATTCGGAATAGAATAAGCCTTTAAATAGTATTTGGCCAACTTTTATATGGGACCGTTCATCCCTTCTTACATAGTCGCAGCAAAATAGGAGGTAAGTACCGGCTGGCACGGGGCAGTCCAGGGAGAAAGGCTTCTCCAGCCCAGCGCACGTACCCATCAGGCCCACCCAGTGCTGTGGCGTCTTGGCCTGCGATCACACGGTGTCTGGTGTCTAATTGTTCTTCTCCGGAAATATTACTGCTTTTCTGTGTTCTTGTTTTGCGTCCGGCGTCTGTTGACTGGCAGCGGTTTGCCGAAATCCTGCACGTGGACCGTTACTCCAAAGACCGTCCTAGATGCCAAGGAGCAGAGCTCTTCTGCGTCGTGGCAGTCTGGGCTGCCAGAAGGAAAGCAAAAGCCCAGGGAGACCACGCACCACAGCGTCTGCTCAGCCTGACCCTGCTCAGAGGAGCTCCTGGGCTCCGGCATGGTCCTCTGTTAAAGTGAGCCTGCATTTGTTTGGGGACCAATTTCTGTTTGCTACCGAGACGAGCAGAGGTTGTAAAGTCACCTCTCAAATCGCTGCAGAACGCCCAGGCTTTATTTTAATGTTCGGCTTCAAGATGAGGTTCTCCAGGAAGTTGGGCACCTCTTCAAGACTTAGGCCAGAGACTGCACTGCAGGGAGACCGGGGAACCAGCGCTGCCTCCCAGGGGCCCCGTCGTCACCGTGTCCTGCAGACACGGCTCAGCTAGCCTCCTGGCTCCTGCCGTCTCCACGCAGACACTCGCAGGCTCCTGCGTTTGCAAACCCACCTCCTCTAGCCACCCCGGCCTGCGGGCCCTCTCCCCCCCAGACCCCTCCTCCTTGTGAGCACCCCCCAGAGCACCGCGGTCCAGACTCCAGAACGCAAGGCAGGGGCTGAATGGAAGGAGGGGCGGGCTGTGCGAACACACCACGCAGGAGCCAAACGCTTTAATATTTTTTTTGGAGGCATAATTTAGTCATCTTACCTAAAGTGACTTTCACTCTGTCTGTGGCAACCCAGGGTTACAGAAAACGCAGCACCAAAGGATGGAAGGGAACTCCCCCAGTGTTCCCCATGTCTGCCCTCCCCCTGCACCTCAAGTACCCTCTGAATGGTCACACCCACCCGCACCTCATTCTCACTCACACGTGTTCTTTCTCGTCGCACATACACACGCTCACACGGACTCACACGGAAAGAAAGAGAACCGAAGCCCACTAAAGCACGGGGGGAAAGGATTTAAGCACATCTTCCTCCCCATCTGGCGCTGAGACCGTGCCCCTGCCTCCCCAGCAGGGGCTCACCCAGCTTCATCACTGGGTCCCTCCAAGGATGATGGCAGCGTCCACCAGTCCTCCAAGGTCCCCTTTGGATGGTGGTGCATCCTGGGTCAGTCGCTGTGTTTCGGCTTGCTGTCCATGTTGCCGTAGGCGGAGCCCTTGTCAATTTCTGTGACACCAATCATCCATCGGACCCCCACGGAAGCTGCAGAAATAGGAAGGGCAGGTTAGGAGACGCCCGCAGGGACTCCGGTGTGATTTGCCCGACGGGAACCAAAGAAGGGAGCCTTGTAAATCTCAAGCATCAGCCGAGAGCTGGCTGACTTGGGTGCACTTCATAACCCCTGCCTCGGTTACCCTGAGCATGGCTGCCGGGGTCTAACTGGACTAGGAGACATTAAAACAGAGCGAGGCTGTTCTGGTGGCAAGTTTTAATCCTTCGGCACTGGAGGTGAACAGAACGTGGCGAGCCATACCCCACTGTACCCAGGGGCTTGCAGAATTCCTCTGCTTCCTGTGCCGATCCCTAAGGCAAAGAGGATTCTTTGGTGAATGCAGTGCAGTAACTTACTTACAAGCACCCTTCCGCAAGGCTTATTAATGAAGGACAATTCCAGGCCCTGGACAATGCAGCAGCTCAAATTCCCGTTTAGCGCCCAGCATGTCCCAACATCGCTTTTGGTGCAAGTTTTAGAGCAGCAGACAAGCAAAGTCCCTGCCTGCCTTTTCTCCGACAGCGGGATTTGGCCCAAACGGAGAACGTGTAGGACGTACACCAGAGCCCGGTTTAACCACTAGGAGGCTGGAAAACGCGGTCTACAGCGCAGAAGCTGCAGTTTAAGCGCTCCCTCTGGAGACGACAGACACGGTGAGCTCCTTGGGCGCAGGGGCCACGTCTATCTATCTCAATCACCTTGGTGTGCCCAGCACCGAACACGGGGCCTGGCAACAGTCTGTTTACGGCATGCATGTAAAAGTGGATAGATGGGGAGTGGCTGAAACTGTGAACTGTCAGACCAGGGAGCCGACTGGGATGGAGAGTCCGCCCAGCGTATGAGGTTGATGGAGCCCATGGGTCAGTTACAGTGGGCTGCCTTCAGCCTGAGGCCAACTCCAAACAAACAGGCTGGGACATGAGCCCCTGTCCCAGCATTAGAACTTCTATGCAGTGGAGTTGATGACATTGTGGAGAGGGAACCTCGGACTCCAGTGCAGAAAGGCTTCGTGAGAGGCCCAAGACACAGTAATTCCGGGCAAAGCGTAGCAAGCCTCGGGCTCACGGGTGATGAGGTCTTGGGGAGACAGCAGTCACTTCCTCCAAAGCTGGAGACGCCCCATGTCTCCCAGGGAGAGTGCTGGGCCTCTGCTCACCACACACCCGGGCAGCCCTCCCCAGCCGTCATCTGCAAGGAGCCCCAGCTTCCTCCAGAGGGCGTGGTCTGCGTCTTCGCCTTCCTGCTACTGCATGCAGAAAGGCTGGGTCCAACCCTCCATCCCCATCCCACTGGGGGCCTGGCAACCACAGCTCCCCTGGACACCCGGCCAGCCAAGCTGCACACTGGCCGTGTACAGTGGTAACTGGCTGCCCCACTTCAAAAACAAGTGGCAGTGCCCAGGGAAGCCTGGGGCTATGGAGAAACGTCAGTCGTTTGAAACCACATACGTACGGGTCAAGAAACCCCGTAGGGATGAGGGAAAAGACCGAGTTACCCAACATCTCCACTCAGTGCAGGTGGCAACCGAGGAGACGCACCCACACTTACTTACTTCCCCAAAGAGGCCTGGACCCACTTTGAATAGCAAAGAGCCTTCGTGGGTTCCTGCTAGGACCCAGGAAATAGTTTTCTTGCTGATGAGCAGAGCCCGGGGAGGACGGAGCTCGTCCCTGGCCCCTGGCCCCTGGCCCCTGGCCCCTGGCGGGGCGTGCAGGCGCAAGGGGCGCATGCGCACGGGGAGGGGGCGCGCGGGCGGAAGCCCTCCAGCCCGGGGTTTCTGGGCCCGGCTCGAGCTTCTGCAGCCGGGCCTTGTCCTCACAGCGCGGTGCCCCCCCTCCTCCCTGCCCCTCCCGCAGATGCTGCCCCCCTGCCCAGGCCCCGCCGGCCCCGTACTCACCCACGAAGAAGACGAGGACGAAGCTGGCCAACGTCAGGGAGGAGCCGCTGCTGACCATGTTGACGAGGAAGCGGAAGAACGGGTAGAGCAGCAGCGAGGCCCAGAACAGCCAGTTGATGAGCGTCCAGGGCCGCCGCGGGGGCACCATGGGCGTCCCGGGGAAGGTGCCCGTGCGGGAGTACTCCTCCTGGAGGGCGTCCTGTGGGCAGAGGGCCACCTGACCTCCTGCCGCCCGCCCGCCCCCGCGCCCCCCACCCCTTCCCGGCGCCTCGGCCCTCCCCGCGATGAGGCCGGGCGGCCCGCTGGGCCGGAACCTCCTGAACCCAGTAAACGGCCAAGGGGGGAGGGGTGTCTCCCAGCTCGACTCAAATACCCTAACATCCTCCCAGGGCCGACAGCGCGCTCGCCGAGCAAAGAGCATCTGCGGCCCTGCTTGGCTGGCTCACCCCGTCGTGGCCCAGTTCTCCAGGGAGTTGAGTTTTCTGGAAAACAAGCGTCCATACACCCAAACCTTATACCTTAAGTGCTTAATGTTCCCTTTAACAACTTGAGATAGAGATGTCTAAAGTACTTGTCTTACTTGTCTTCTTTCCCAATCAGGATGTACTAAATGATACGATTTTCTGACTACTCAAGGTCATGATTAAAATGAGTCCTCAGAGGGCCGCTTTGGAAGGAGAGCCCCTGGCCCTTCCTGGGCACTTCAGGGGCTCTGCCCTGCGGCCCCTTCCCGGCTGCCCCTCCAGCCTGGCGGGTCTCAGGGAAATCACACGATCAAGCAATCGTAGGACAAGGTACCATGTGCGGGGTGCTCCCAGCCTCAAGAGGTGAGGGAGACACAGCCAGTCGGCCAAACGGAGGACTTCCCAGGAAGTGACAGTGACGTGTGGATGCCCAGAGAGATGGCACCTAACCTGCCAAGGCCTCCCATTCCGCCTCCTGGCCAGAACTTGGGTGATTTTTCTCATCCCAGCGGGGCCATCAAGGAGCCTGGTAACTAGGTAACTGGGGTGCGGTGGACTGCATATTTGCACCTGCCTCCCTGAATTCCTACACTGAAATCTTAACCCCCGAAGATGGTGGTATTAGGAGGAGGTGCCTTTGGGGGGTGATTAGGTCATGAGGGTGGAGCCCCCAAGAAAGAATGGGATTAGTGCCCTTATAAAAGGGACCCCAGAGAGCTCTCTCAGACCTCCCACCATGAGGACACAGCAACATGGCGGGCTGGGACCAGAATCTGACTGAGCCTGCTGGCACCCTCGTCTCTGACTCCTGATCATCCAACCTCCAGAAATGTCAGGAGTTAAGTTTCTGTGGTTTATAAGCCACCATGCCTGTGGGTGGCACTTTGTTCCAGAAGCCTGACTGTACTAAAACAGGAGGTGATACTTTTGTGCCTTAAAAAAAAAACACCACCTTTACTGGGGTGTCATTTACATACCATAAAATTCACCCACTTTAAAAATGGGCAAGTTTCTTTGAATTCTTTTCCTTAATAGCCTTGATAGTGCTTTTCTATTGTAATGATGTTACAATGGGGAACTGAGGATGCTTCTTCTGTCTCGTTTCCAGTGAGACATTTGCTAAGCCAAGATTTTTTATCCGTAACCTCTAACAAGAGGAAAAAGTACTCCCTTTTCTAGGAGTCAGCAGGTTTCTGAACTTTGTATTCCCTCCAGAGTTTTCTTTTTCTCTGGTTTGATCAGAAAACTAAACGTCACCCAAGACCCCCACTGCTGCCCAGTGACGTGGTGGCCACTGTGACTCTTGCCAGCCTCGCGGGCTCCATCCATGTGACTTGGTGACTTTGCCGGGTGGGACACAGACGCCTGGCTCAGGGCCAGACGTCAGCTCCAGCAGCAGAATGTTTATGGCCTCTGTGGGCTGTGTTGTTATTTCTTTTGTAATAAAGTCCACCGGGCAGGGAGGGGACTTCGTTAATGATGCCTCCATTTTTTGGCCTCCACGTGTTATCATCCTGTGGCATGTTAATACATTGGAACTGGGAACTGTATTTCCTAGAAGGAAACATCACCCCAAAAGTCTACAGGAGCAGGAGAACCTGTTGGCAGAGGACAAGTGCCCTGAGTCCACACTGTGTGCAGCTGCCACCAACGCACTGGACAGGAGGGCACAGAGGCCAAGCGACCCACATACAGCCGGACCGACTGGGCTTTCCCAGCGTTCAGCTCAGCAAAATAAAATTTCTCTTATGACCCTGGGTAGAAAGGGAAGAAAAGGAGAGGAGAAAGAAAGGGGGGACAGAGAGAAAGAGCTGGCGCCTCTTTGTATCTACAAATCCAGGCAGGGCGAGCCTCCTGGGAACAGCCCTCCCAGGCATCAGCCAGGGCTCAGGCCTGGGAGTGTGTTGCGTGAAGAGGACCGTGCCTTGGGGCCAAGCCCGTCACTCTTCCAAGGCGTGTAAGTGTTACACTTTTCCCTCAGTGTAAGCGGAAAACCCACCACCAGCTTGAGA
>NC_041223.1:7218343-7243343 GCF_002837175.3 Physeter macrocephalus | reverse complement strand
AAATGGGCTCGGACTCAATGCATTTTGCATTTTGGAGTCAACTTTTTATATTTTTTCCCTCTTTGCACTCGCCTATCGTCTGTGGTGCTGTGGGTGTGTAAATGTGGTTCTGCCTCTATTTTTTTTTTTAATTTTTATTATTTTTTTTTTTGTGGTATGCGGGCCTCCCTCTGCTGTGGCCTCTCCCGTTGCGGAGCACAGGCTCCGGACGCGCAGGCTCAGCGGCCATGGCTCACGGGCCCAGCCGCTCCGCGGCACGTGGGATCCTCCCAGACCGGGGCGCGAACCCGGTTCCCCTACATCGGCAGGCGGACGCGCAACCACTGCGCCACCAGGGAAGCCCTGGTTCTGCCTCTAAACGTTACCCTACTCTCTTCAGCTGGGGCTTCCGCTCGGCTGTAAAATATTGCAGGCGGGATCTCACGGGGGTCTCTCTGCTGTGAGCCCCGGTCACTTTCCTGGGGACGGGGCCTCTTCCTTTCCTCTTGGCCTGCCCCCAGCTCCTCCTCTCCCCTTCCCGCTCCTATAGGATGAGGGGGAAAAGCCTTCTGTTTTCCCCTGCATGTGGGTATTCAGTCCCTGTGCTTGTTTGCTAGGGCTACCATCATAACGCGCCGTAGACCTGGGGGTGGTACTTAAAACAATCGAAAGCTGTTAGTCTGAGATCAAGGTGTCAGCAGGGCTGGCTTCTCCTTGGCTTGTGGATGGCCCTCTGCTCCCTGCGTCTTCACATGCTTGTCCTTCTGTGTCTGTGTCCTTATCGCCTCTTCTAAAAAGGTCACCAATCATATTAGATCAGGGCCCACGCTGGTGATCCATTTTAACTTAATTACCTCTTTAAAGTATCTATCTTCAAATATAGTCACATTCTGCGGTATTGGGGCTTAGGACTTCATCATATGAATTTGAGGTTGGAACACAATTTAGCCCATAACAGGCCCTTTTCACTTTTAAAGTTACCATGAATCACTCTAGGGAAACAGACAGTTGTAATGGCTCCAGAATTTTATAAAATTCTTATGGCCAAGGTCCCTGAGTAATAGTTCCAGAATTACTTCTAAGATGGTAATTGAAATGAAGAATGACTGATAGATTCACTCATTCCAGAAGGATCCCTTCATCGTTCCAACAAAGGCAGTGATTGACACCACAAACTTGAGCCCTGGGGATTGTTTCCCAGGCCCTGCAGGTGCAGGAGGAATGGGAAAGGCCAGATGGCAGCCTCTGGGCGGCAAAGTAGGGAGAACACAGAGAGGGCGGGAGAGGACAGAGCCCAGGCCAAACAGAAATGAGGGCTCCAGAGGCTAGGATGGGGGTGGGCCTTCCTGGGGCTGACGGTTATCACCACTGGTTCACACCCCTTTTCAGTCTGTGCCTTTCCCCTTCCCTGACAACCGGCTGAGAGAAGGCCACAGGAGAAGCATGGGTCACCTGGGTGCTGGGGAGCAATTTAAAACCAACTGGGTAAGAGATACATTCTTTGATGGGAACAAAAGTTCTGTGCAGGTACAGCGGACTCACACTTGAAACCTGGCCATAAGCGTCTATGGAATGTTCAGTGCCTGCAGCTGCTTTTCAAGTCTGGCGTGGAAAACTGAGTGCTGTCTGTCCACGTTCTACCTTCATCCAGAGCCCAGCCCTTGGCCTGCCTTCCTGCTTGTCCTCTTTACTGCCAGGGGAAATCTCTGTCCCCACATCCCATCTCCACACTCACCTCACCCAAAAACTGGCTGTTGAGGGAAACATGCATCCACTACTCCATCCAGCATCCACCCAACCTCCATCCAGCATCCACCCGACCTCCATCCAGCATCCACCCGACCTCCATCCAGCATCCACCCAACCTCCATCCAGCATCCATCCCCTCCCCCACCCAGTATCCACCCATCCATCCACTCTTCTATCCAACATCCATCTATTCCTTTGAACCCTGAACACGAGCAGAGCACCGAGGGCCACTCTTATTCCTTTAAAAATCTTTAATTTTCTGAAGATGACTACTTAAGAAGCCTGATGACGAAGCTTGTCAGCGTAAACTGAGGCCTAAGAAGTGCTTGCCCAACCCAGTGTGACTCACCCACATGAACTGCAGAGAATGTGACTGTGACCGTGTTGGCTTCTCTGTGACTTCCTTCTCTCAGCTCTTGTACAGGTGAAGTGTTGCTTAAGAAAGGTGTTCTTTTAAAAAAGCTGGGAAGGGGGGTGGAGAATCAGTTGATACATGTTTAGAAATCACAGTAGGAAGAAATACCAAGGAAAACATGAACTAAGAAATCAGAATGACCTCTTAGACAGGCCCTGGTCACATATGGGTTAGGAAGAGGTTTGCAATGTTAGAAAGATCTTTTAGCCCACATTAAAATACCTTTTACAAGGATCCCTGAATCTGAATTTTCACACTGGCCATTTCCTGGTGAATCGGTCTTTCTTTCCACACCCAGGAACAAAGTTCCCTCTGGGAGTCAGACATTGAGGCTTCCCTGGGGGAACACGGGGGCCTAAGCCGATTTTCCTAAATTAATTTTACTCTTATCTGGCACTTTTTTCTTGCTTTCTCTCTCTCTCTCTCTCTCTCTATATATATATATATATTTTTTTTTTAACATCTTTACTGGAGTATAATTGCTTTACAATGGTGTGTGAGTTTCTGCTGTATAACAAAGTGAATCAGCTATACGTATACATATATCCCCATATCCCCTCCCTCTTGCGTCTGCCTCCCACACTCCCTATCCCACCCCTCTAGGTGGTCACAAAGCACGGAGCTGATCTCCCTTATCTTGCACTTTTAACCTGCATAAAGTCATCAGTCCTTGTTCATCTTACGGCCTGTCTCTGGCGAAAATCCCATTCAGAAGAAATACGGTGATTCAAAGTAACTTAAGGCTGGCCTGTTGCCTCTCTAAAGGGGCACATTCAAAACACACTCAAATTCTTCTTAAAGTCCTCTTTTCCATTCTCTTTACTCTCAAAATCTCAACAGCTCACATGAGAATTGCTTCTAATTCCCTCTCCCGTGCCCCCAACCCCCAGACTCTCCAAGACTTCAGCTTGTATGGGGGTTCGTCTATCTCACCCCACTTTCCTCTGCTCTCCTCTTTCTAGATCTTTTTTTCTCCCATAAGAAGTTACGGGAGAGAAAAAGATCTCTGCCCTTAAGGTCAATCCAGTTCACTTTGCTTTTCCAGTTGGCTGTTCTTTTGTGTCCTTGACCCACGTATCCAATCGCTTCAGCCAACAACACCCAAGCTCCCCCATTACGAGCTGCCCAGCCAAGGGGGAAGAACGCTCATAGGTTATTCATTTTGTTTTTGTTCCTGTCACGTAATGTGGGTCATCAGCTCATCATCCACAGTCTGAGAGGAAAAGGATAAAAAATAAACAAATTTAAAAATCTTTTGGAAATAACCTAATAGCTTTGCACTTATCATTTCTAGAAAACCATTGTTGGTATTCAATGTTGAAAATGTCTAAATCATAGGACTTCCCTGGTGGTCCAGTGGCAAAGACTCCGCACTCCCAATGCAGAGGGCCCACCGGGTTTGATCCCTGGTCAGGGAACTAGATCCCACATGCCACAACTAAAAAACAAAAAGATCCCGCATGCCACAACTGAAGACCCCACATGCTGCAATGAAGACCCAGCACAGATAAAGAAATAAATAAATAGATAAATAAATAAATAAGTAAATAATAAATAAGTGCTTTTAAAAAAAGAAAATGTCTAAATCATAAAAAGATTCCATTGCCTTCAGAAAGCTAGCACATCGTATGAAAAATAGAGTAAAAAAGGAAAAATAATTGATTTTATTTTTGTCATTTACTATGATTACATATGTATTAGAATTCTGTTCCAGTCAATCAGACTACGGTTTTGTACTTGTGTGAGGGTACATCCGAAGGCATAAATACCAAAGGGATAAACTCAGACAAAGGGTGTGAAGGATGGAAGGTGAAGAGAGTGGGCTCTTACTGAACGAGCTCTGGCTCTGGAGCAGGCTGTCCAGGTTCTGTTCTCAGATGTGTCTCCCATTGGCTTCTTCTCTTTAAACGCAAGAGCCCTGCTGGGACATCAGGGCCATTTCCTCTCTCTTACTTTAGGAACGCTGGGCTGTGTTTGCCAAGAGCTTTAATCACCCCATCTGGCTCCATAGAACAGAGCAGGCAGTTTTCTAGAACCGGGTAGGAGAGAGGCTCTTGCCTGTAGCTCCAGCAGGAAGACAGTGAGACAGAAGAGGTATACGTCCGCTACCTGCTCTCACTCTGGACAGTAAGTCGTAAATTGGGGAACCAAACTGAATATCCCCTAAGTGCTTTATTTTTATAATATATATATTACATATATAATATATATGTATATATAATTTGAAGTATAGTTGATTTACGTTGTGTTAGTTTCAGGTGTATAGCACACTGATTCAGTGATACATACACGTGTATCTTTTTTTTTTTTTCAGATTCTTTTCCCTTATAGGTTGTTCCAGAGTATTGAGTAGAGTTCCCTGTGCTATACAGTAGGTCCTTATTGGTTATCTATTTTACATATAGTAGTGTGTATTCCCCTAAATGTTTTAAAATCACAAACAGTACTTCCATGAGCCAAGAATCAGCATTGTGAGAAGGCCTAACAGCGGTTGCTTTTTAAGAATCATAGACACGGCGAAGGGGGCTGGTGCATGAGTTCAGAAAGTCCAGCTAGAAAACTCATGGTAGGGGGCTTCCCTGGTGGCGCAGAGGTTGCGCGTCCGCCTGCCGATGCGGGGGAACCGGGTTCGCGCCCCGGTCCGGCAGGATCCCACGTGCCGCGGAGCGGCTGGGCCCGTGAGCCGTGGCCGCTGAGCCTGCGCGTCCGGAGCCTGTGCTCCGCAACGGGAGAGGCCGCAACGGAGGGAGGCCCGCATACTACACACACACACACACACACACACACACACACACACAAAAGAAAACTCATGGTAGTGACAGTGAGCCCGGGAAGGTGGCGACCAATTCGAGAGACACCACTGAAGTTGAAATAGGCGCGTAAATAACCCATTAGAGAGGAAGGACGTTGGGGAGATATGAGTGGTGGTACTGTTCAGAAAAACTCAGAGGAGGGAGGAGGCTGCCTCGTGGCGCTCTTCTCTCCTCCCCATCTTGTGTTGACATCATTAACATTTTAAGAAGCTCAGGCTCTCCTAGCCCCGCAGGAGGGCTGAGCCTGGTATGGCAGCGGGAAAGAGCCGCTGGGCCTGGGGCGCGGTCAGGCCTGGCTGCCCGCTGTATCCGTGTTCTTTTCCATCACCTTCTGTAAAGTCCTTCTGAAGAAGGACAAAGCCAGGGTGTTTGTTCCATCTTCTTTCTGATTTATGTTCATAAACATCCTCTCTGCTTTCCTCAGTACTAAAGGCCCTTTCAGGTGTTGTTCAGCCATCGTTTCTGTAGTGCCTGGAGACATCTGTAGCATGAAGGTCGGGCTGATAGGATAGATCAGACGCTGGATTGCTGTCATCTTCTCTGAGGAACTCGTCTACAGCAGGGGCCCCTCTCCAGGTGCTGGGGGTCTCCATGGAGCCCTGCAGTGTTTGCTTCCCTGAGGGCACCCACTGTGGGCTGGAACCCGGCTGGACCCCCGGGTAGAGGCTGGGGTCAGCTGCACCCAACATCGTCTGCCATGGGGCTTCCTTCCTTATACTTAAGTCTCTGGGTATGGCTGGCACGGGCCCCCAAGACCTCCTCACCATAGACTCCCAGCCTTGACTTAATAGTTTCAACATCCTTCAAGTGACTTCTGACCCTATGTTTTAAATCTAACCTTCCCCTCTTTTCCCTTTTATTAGAAAAAATAAATTGATCTCCAGATTGCAAGTTCCTTAAAGTTAGAGATGATGAATTTTCCTCTAAATATTTATTGTGAAAAATTTAAAAACTATAGAAAAAGTGCAAGATAAATATAATGAACACCCCTACACTCTTCACCTAGATTCACCACTTGTTACTATTTTGCAACATTTTCTTTCTCTCTTTATAAAGATACATATACACACATAATATAGATTATACATAATATATATACACTGTAGATACATTATATATGTGCGTGTGTATACATACACACGCACATATATACTTTTTGCCAAAACTATCTGATAGTTGTACACATCATGACACCTTAGCCCTGAATATACACCTCTTATGAACAATGGCATTCTGCTACATAATTGCAATATAATGACAATATTCAGGAATTTAACATTGCTTCAATGTTATCATCTAATACAATGTTTTTGTAGATCTTTTTTTCAGAGATTATGTAATTTTCCCCCTGAATACACTTTTACCTCTTCCTGCTTAACCAACTCAACTCAGGACCTAGCGCAACATGACACACACAGAAGTCCCTAAATAAACATTAGCTGAATGAATGAAGAGATGGGTGAAAGAATGAAAAGTTCTTTCGATGTGTCTTCAGACTTCAAAAGGTGCGAGACTGAGCACAGTTCATGAACTCCGTGTGGGAATCACACGACCTTCAAGCTCTTCTCATTGATCTTGGCAGAAACCCTACACCCAACAGGATATGTATTTTGCAACTGTGGCTTTTTGTCCTCAGCTGGGTGATATTTAAGTTACTGGTGCTTAGAGGAATCATCCGGAACTTGGCAAACCTGTTCAAAGTGAAACGTGTCAGAATCTCTGTTAATCATCCCTCATATATCCTACAAGCACCCAGTCTCCAACATTACTTCCAACTACTGGGGATGCAAACGAGCATTGTCAAAAAGAAAGCAGGAGGAGGACGGAGCTCTGCACTGTAGGATTTCACATCCGACAACAAAGAAGGGCACAGCTTCTGCTGTGATGGCATTCATGGTGTCAGAGGTGATCTGTCACACAGAGGCTTTTGCGGAAATTGACAGCACATCCATTGCCACGGGGCACAGCATTCAGTGAGGCAGACCTTCCCCCCTCATATTTGAGGGAAATTGTCTACTCATATTGGGTATCAAATAGCCCCAGCAGAAGACTCTACTTAAAGAGTGCTCTTTCCCCCAGAGGACGGGTCCTAGGCGTGAGGCTGTGCACACGGCAGGACCCCCGGCCCTGGTTGGCCCCTCTCTTGCTGGCATCTATGGAGGGGGCATCCTAACTATGGTAGTATGCAGATAGAGTTCACGATCATGCCTACTTTTCATTGGAACTTAAGGTAGCTGAACTTCAATCTCTCCATTCTGACAGTTTATAATTTTGCTTTTCCCCCCATATTTCCTATGCATCCTTTAAAGACTGTAGGCATCCCAAGTTCTACACAAAATCTCAGCAGCGAGTTATTGTTAATATGTTTTATGGGCGCATCAAAGCAATTATCCTAAAGCATGCTCCAGACGAGGGTAGCTGGGTTTCTAATTGTATCTAATAGACTTCAGATGAATAGCACTGCACTTCAGAAGCACAAAGCTATGAAGAAAACTCTCTTTTTCATTTTGGTTTCCTTCTCTCCTAACTGATTTGTTTGAAAGACTGAAATTTGACTCTTGAGGGTGGAGGATGAGTTTCAGAATCCTTCCCCACCTCCCAGGACTTTTCCACCCTGCGCCCAGTTTCCCCGTTCCTTACTATCTACCCAGCGCCGCCCACGTGATGCGATGAAACCTTCACTGTTTCGCATCTGGAGCGTCTCTTGGTGCACGGCTCAGGGACCCGAGTCCCCCTGGTCTCTTCCAGGAACGAACTGGCTCCCGACAATTGCCTAGTGTCCAGGCAGGGGCCACTTTCTTTTCAGAGGACATTTGATGTGAAGAGATCACTGTTCGTTACATCAGGGCAGGTAATCTGGCAGCTCTGGGCTGGTGCTCCAATTCTATTTGGTTTGTAAACTATAGATTTTCTTTACTGTGTGTTTCCTTTACATAGCTTGTCTTTGTCTAGATTCACAGTATTTCGTCTGACACAATCATCCTTCAGATATTACCCAAGACAGCAGTGGTGGTGGTGGGGTCACATAGAAATACCCAAATAGTTCTATCTTATTATACTAGTGAACACTTTCCTTCAGGATACAAAAGACACTGATAAGAATATTAGCGTCTGTTGTTTTGGCAGCAGGGTTACTGTTAAAATAGTGGAATGTAGGGACATATTTTGGTTATTTTATAAACTGCATTACTCTGCCTTTATCTATGAAACCCAATGATAGATTTCTTAACGGAAGTGATAAAACATTAGTTAGAACAATCACAATCTTGGATAAATAAAAAGGCAACCAATAAAACCGCCGACTACTTGGATGAAAAGAGTATTGTGTTACCCCACTGTGAAGGGACAATACGGAACTTGGACAAAAGCTAGGGAAGGGAAACTGTTGACAGCATCAGCTGGTGTCTTTATGAAACTCAGTCTTCAGTCAAACTGCACGTGGTCACCAATGTCTTCCACGTATTTGCTTTAGCGCACCTATGGGGATTTGGGGAGTCACAGTGTTGGATTCTGACATATTTTTAAAAATCTGGATTAGAGCCAATTGACTGAACTTGCTTCACTGGGTGCGTAAATAATCCTGCAGCATAAACTGTTCACCTGGAATGATGCACTCGTTTTGAGGTTAAGGATGCAGGTGAAACAAATCTTTGCATCCCTGTCCCTGAAGGAAGGGCTGTTCAGTGAGGGGGTCCAGAGCCCTGAGCTCAGCCTCCAAGGAGGCGGGTGAGGCCACTTCCTAGCTGGGCGACCTTGAGCAAATCAGTCTCTTCAAGGGTCTCTTTCTTCCTGGGTCAGATGAAGTCAACTGGTTCAGAGGGCTGGAAGAGTAAAGCAAATGAGATTGTGTCTGTGAAGTTCTTAGCGCAGTGGCTGGGACACACGTGTTTGATACATGATTGCTATGAGTACTACTAACTCTAACCAGATGTGGCTGTTGTTTTAAAAGAAGAGATACACTCACAAAGGTATGTTTAGGGCTTCCCTGGTGGCGCAGCGGTTAAGAATCTGCCTGCCAATGCAAGGGACACAGGTTCGAGCCAAGGCCTGGGAAGATCCCACATGCCACGGAGCAACTAAGCCTGTGCGCCACAACTACTGAGCCTGCGCTCTAGAGCCCACACGCCACAACTACTGAGCCCACGTGCCACAACTACTGAAGCCCTCGTGCCACAACTACTGAAGCCTGCACACCCAGAGCCCGTGCTCCACAATAAGAGAAGCCACGGCAGTGAGAAGCCCGTGCACCGCAACGAAGAGCAGCCCCCGCTCGCCGCAACTAGAGAAAGCCCGCGTGCAGCAACCAAGACCCAACGCAGCCAAAAATTAATAAATAAATTTATTTTTAAAAAAAAGGTATGTTTAGATTTTCCATTTTAAAAAAAGAACGAAAGAACCGTTTTCTTTTCAGGGAAGGTCTCAATGCCTCCTTCCTCAAAGTGAAGATACATTTCCTTGTTCTGTGATCTCTGTGCAGTTAGAATGCAGGACAAGACTTAAGATATACAGGTATTTATTTTCCTATTCAGGGAAAAATGTACTCATTTACCCAAGTAAGTTTACCCATTCATTCAAGACACATTTATTAACTCCTAGCAGGTGACAGGTATGAACATAGCATTAATGAGATAATTTTTTTTTCTCAGAAAGATATTTCCTATATTTCTAATCAAGGGATTTTCTTTTAACATTTATTTGTGTCTTGCAAATTTCCATGATACCTTCTGCTGGAAAAACCTACCTCATATTTGAAAGCAAAGGCTATGTCACTGTACTAATTTTATGTCAAGTCCGAATTATAGCAAACCTGGTGTCTGTGAATGCCCTTAAAAGGTTTATATGGTGGCAAATGTTATGCCAGCACTCATTCAGTCGCGAGCAATTGTCTTTTTTAAGGTGGAGAATTCTAGAATGTTTACCTTTGACCTTGGCCTTCTGTGGATTTGTGCATCTTTGTCTGCTACCCCTGGGCTTGTGTTCCTGAGCTCCGGGCTGCAAAGTGCTCTCCTTTGCATCCGAGGCTCCTGAAAAGTGCCAGGTAGACAGTGGTTTGAAGCAAAGCTGAATTAAGGAAATAAAGAAGAAGGAAAAGTGAGAAGGGAACAGAGAGATGGTGTATAAGAGGAGGAGGGTGGGTGGAGAGAATTTTACCCACATGGTTAGCTATTGAACAAGTTGATACATTAGAGACGATACAAAATGTAGTGCATGTAAAGGATATTTCTCCTTTCATGGATTCCAGAGGGGGAAGAAGTCAAAAGGAAAGGTCAGAGATGCCCAAGTCAGAAGGGGGATGGGGCGAAAGTGCGTTTGTCCAGCAAGAAGCTGGCAGGGCCCCTTCTAAGGGGCCCTTAGAAGGTGACATTGTCCAACTGGAAATAGGGGAGCGACCGAGGCATCACTGCTTACACCTGGTTCAATCTCCAGTCCAGAGAATACGGCAAAGGGGACCGAGTCACTGATGTAACCCTTAAAGTTTCCTTACGAGGGGATGGCCATTCTGGAGACCAAAGGACTTCTCAATAAGTCCAATATAATCAGTTTTTCTTCCAGGGCTAAAACAAATGACTGTTTCTCAGGCTGAGGACCAGCTGAAGTAGCTGATTTGCGTTATCTGGGGTGTGTTGTTTAAAAATAATACAATATAATCACACTCACGTGGAGGCCGGAAATCACAGAAGGAGGGGCAGATTCACTGCTGCTCTCCTACACACCCACGCCTTCTGAGCTCAGGGGCAGATGTTACTGTCTGCACTGTGTATCCTTTTGTCTAGTCTTTTCATGGTTCTTAGCCAAGTGTAAAGAGTCAATTTGGTGTCAGTTAAAAGCACACATGGTATTAAACTGATAAGAACAGATACTACACTTGGTCTGAGCCAAAAGGCCGAAAAAGAAAAAAAAAAAAAGCACACACAGTGGAACTCCATTGTGCTAATCATCTGCTGATGACCCCCCAGGAGAAGCTTGGGAGCCGAGTTTGGGCTTATGTCCGAAGAAGAACCCTTGCTCACCCCAGCTAACTGAGGTTTTATATCAACATTTCAAATGGAAGGGGAGACACAGCTCTTTAAGAAGGGGTACTGGGCTTCCCTGGTGGCGCAGTGGTTGAGAGTCCGCCCGCCGATGCGGGGGACGCGGGTTCGCGCCCCGGTCCGGGAAGATCCCACGTGCCGCGGAGCGGCTGGGCCCGTGAGCCGTGGCCGCTGAGCCTGCGCGTCCGGAGCCTGTGCTCCGCAGCTGGAGAGGCCACAACAGTGAGAGGTCCGCGTACCACAAAAAAAAAAAAAAAAAAAAAAGAAGGGGTACTGACAACAGGAAATAAAATTCTGTAGGTATTTGCCAAGGATGTAAAACGTGATGCACGTTTAAATAATAGAAACTGCAATTCAGTTGGTACCGGGAAAATAATGTAGAAAAATGGTCATGTGGCTGAGTTTTGTGCCTGCGACGTCACTTTGTACCTGGAATCGTGATTTGCTATAAGAATTCTGAAGTATCTGACAGGATGCTTTTAATTACAAAAGTAATATACACTGTCTTCTCGTTTGCAGAAAACCTTAATAGCAATTAGAAACTTCCCAGACGACCTGTGACAGGGTTGAGAATCGAAAAGCCTGGGTGGGAAAGCAGAAACCCAGATTTGGTTGTTTTGTTTTGGAGAAATTGAGCTTCAATTCTAGGTGAATTCGAGCCTTCTTGACGGGTACCGGACAGTACGGCCCCTATTCATCCGCAGGCAGTGGATGGGATGGTGCGGGGCAAGCTTTTCCTGAATTGCCTTAAGTGTATATTTGCCATCTCTCCTGCGGCTACGAGCCGTTCAAATTCACCCCCAGAATACTCTGGGACTTTCTCCAAAAATGGTCACTCCAGAGCACATCTTCGCACAGGAATCACACTGCTGTCAACCAGGTGATGTCAGCCAGACAGGAAGACAGTCTGTAGCCGTGGATCTCAGCTAAAACCTCTCCTGTGTGGACACACGGGGAATGTGAAAGGAAGATGTGTCAGTGAAATGACATCACCTCAACACACAATACTGCAGGGACGCGGTGGGCCAGGGGTCCTCAGTGGGGAGTGGTTTGCTCTGCGGGGACGCTGGCAACGTCTGGAGACATTGGGGTTGCTACCACAGGGTTGGGGGGTGTGACAGGAAGGTGTGCGCTGCGGGCCGCTTGCTGCGCAGAGGCCAGGGACCCTGCTGAACGTCCCGCCGTGCTCGGGCCAGCCCCACAGCTGGGAATTGTCCGGCCCCAAAGGTCAGCAGTGCTGAGGCTGAGAAACCCTGTGTCAGAGAAGAGAAAAGCAGTTTCAGTTCGCAGGACCGCTGTGCCAACAAGGAATCCGTGTGACTATTTCGACAGAGTCGACTTGCGAGCGGGGAAGTGGCTTTCGAGAGCCGCTCCTGCCGGGCCTTGAGAGCCAGTTCATCCAGCCTCGCCTGAGTCCGCTTGTCCCACGTGAAGCACCCGCTGGGCAGGCACCGGAGATGTTTCCAGGATAAATCTGCAGGGGTGGTGGCCTCCGGCTTGTGAACAGATGCACGCGTGGTGACCGAGGAGCAGGACGGGGACCGGAGCTTTCCTCCCTGTGACCTCGCGACTCCAGGAATTACTGATCCGGGGCTGGCGTGCTTTGCATTTGTTTTCAGACCATGGAACACACTCCTTTTCACAACGTCTTGAATATTCACGAAGTCGAGTTGCTTTTTCGTAATACAGAGAGGAAGATGTGACAGCGATCACTATCCGCATTTCACAGACGAAAAACCACGAAGGAGTTAACTGACCCGCGTAAGTTAAGAGTCGGGCCAGACCGGTCGCAGCTACTGCTGGTACGAACAGGAGCGGTTGGTCTGGCCCTTACCGCGGGCAGACAGTGTGCGGAACACAGCATGTACGTGTCTCATTGTACCCCCTTCCCTCCACCCCATCCTCACTGGGGCTTGGCTGAGGGCCCGAGGCCCGGCCTCTCCGCAGGCGACTGGCCCACCTGGGGCGTGAGCCCCTTTCCGCCCCTTGCGTCGCAGCCCCCACCCCGCTCCCATGCGGGTACAGGGTTCTCACATTGCAACTGGGAAGAAGGCTCAAGGAATCATAGGAAAGAACTTTTTTACTTAAATGGGATTAACACTTAAATCATAGAAATGGTTTGATCTCCATTACAATTTTTTCTTTCAAAATGTACTTTCCCATTCATTTTTACTACATCGTGTAGATATATAGCAGCCAGATAAGAGCACTGAATCCAATTCATGCATTCACTCGCTCACTCATGAGACATTAAGCGCCTGTTGTGTACCAGGGAAGGTTCTAGGCCATGGGGGGAGGCGGGGTGGTAATTAGGATTGTTGACCCTTAGCTCTTGTCTTCAGTGTGGTCACAACCTAGTGTGGGAGGTGGAGAGCCACATTACAAGACACACACACACACACACACACACACACACACACACACACACACGAGAAGTGTGACGTGCTGGGACATTTCAGAGACAGGGAAGGAAAAAGCCTGGTTGAGTTTTGACGGGGACCGTTTGCCTGGAGCCTATAGCGTGTGGGAGTGTTAGAAGGAGATGGGCCTGGATTCACTGGAGGGGTGTGGTTCACATTCTCTAGTGGGTGAGGTGCCGTTTTGGCTTCCTCATCTGTATGGACTCTGTCAGTGATGTCTGTACCTTTCACCCAGGTGTCATCCTTGTCACTCATGTCTATTTGGTTACCAAGGTCTGCCTCCCCGCCCCCCCCACCACAGATGGCTTCCACATAGGATGGCCTGGGGTAAGTTACTTATCTCTGTGACCGTTTCTCCTCTTCTGTAAAGTGTGAGTAATAAAAGTGGTATGTAGGGACTTCCCTGGTGGCGCAGTGGTTAAGAATCCGCCTGCCAGTGCAGGGGACACAGGTTCGATCCCTGGTCGGGGAACTAAGATCCCACAGGTTGTGGGGAAACTAAGCCCTCGCGCCACAACTACTGAGCCGGTGGGCTCCGGAGCCCGCAAGCCACAACTAGAGAGAAGCCCGTGCTCCGCGATGAAGAGCCTGCGTCCCGCAACTAAGACCTGACACAGCCAAAAATAAATAAATAAATATTAAAAAAATAAAAGCTGCTATACTCCAATAAAAGTTAATTTTAAAAAGCCTTTTTTAAAAAAGTGGTATGTATATGAAAGATGTGAGGAGTAAACTGGACGCTTAGACACAGGAACCCAGACTTTGGGGGTGTGGAGGTGGCCGCTCTGTTCCCAGTGGGCCCCCCTCTTTGCCTTCTCTCCATCCCCTCACCTCCTTTCTTTAGGCACCTAACATCACACTGGACACACTGGAGGCCCTCGTGGTTTGTTTCTTCTCTGCTAATCTCTCCTCTTTCCAAACATTTCTGCCACTAGTCTCTGGCAGGAACCCATTCTTTCTTCCAGGGAGTTTAAGTAAGTAAGGTTGTTGGACTGGAAATAATTTATCAACTCAATTGTTTATGAACTCATTGCTTTTCCAACTCATTAAAGGTGGCTTTAAACACTTGATCTTAAAGTCCCGAATCAAGTGTTTTTTTCCTGCACTTGGGGAAGAACTTTTGCTATTTGCATCCATCCGTTCATTTGCACATGTGTAAGCAGAGTAATGATGTCGCCTTATTAGAGAACTCCAGCCACCCAAACTACAGAACATTAAACAATATATCTAGATCGCGTGTTTTCTTCTCAATCACAGTTCAGTAAAGCCAAACTATATTTTTCGAGTTCCTCATGGGTAAAGACATGTTGTTCGCACTTCAACCATGTGGGTGTCCCCAGTTTTTATCCTGAACACCAACGGATTAGCAGAGAAAGTTAGGAGATGCAAGATTTCTATTTCTTTTGAATTTGTATTGTTAAATCAGGAAATATTTTTAAAGGTAACGGTTGAACACTGAAAAGCTGAAAATTGCTTTAATTTATAGCAGGAAACCAGGCTCACTTGAAATTTCTATGTGTTTGATGAAAGGAAAAGATCGCATTTGAATACTTATCCCTGAGACCAGAAATGGATATAAAATGCAATTAATCGATCTGCTAATTGTTCTTCCTTGTGTGAAGAGCTGTTTAGTGTTTACTACCCACCATGACTGTTCTGTGGAACTGAACCAAACCTGGGTCCAAGGCCCTTCTGTGCTTTCCTTCCTCCCTCCTGGGTGTGGAGGAAGGTTGGGGGAGGGGGAGAGGAGCTGCCCGCTTCCGGTCAGCATCCAGCAGCCTCTCTGCTCTCCGGCTTCCCAGGGGTCTCTCCCAGGCTATCCGCGGGCCACCTGCTCACATGGACTGTCCCTTGGGCAGGCGTAGCTCAGGCACGGTCTCTGCCCGGGTCTGCCCTGGCTTGGGCAGCAGGATGGGTTCAAAGGCACACTACACTGCTTGCTTTTCTTAGAAGGAGGCTCTATGAACAGCACAAAGGACAGGTGTTAGAGGCCTCCTGGCCAGCCTTCTTGCTCTAGGAGTCCTGTGTGAATCGTGTTTTCTCTCTTCTAGAACCTTCACTCATAACTCTCTATTTTCCACTTCTCCCTATGTGCTGGCTCCTGAGGTCACAATCCCATCTTAAAACAAACACCTCACCTTGACCCTTATCTGTCCCCCTGCCACCAAGTCCCTCAAGAGATCAAGGTCATATTTGCTCTGTCTACTTTTCCATCCTCCATTTATTCTTTTTTGGTAACAGCTTTATTGAGATATAATTCACATATCATGCAATTCACCCACTCAGGTGTATGATTCAGTGGCTTTAGTATATTCATAGAGTTATGGCATCCGTCACCCAGATCAACTTTACAACATTTCCATCACCCCATGAAGAAAAACCGTGCCTGTTAGCAATGGTTCCCCATTCCCTCCCCCACCCCAGCTCTGTTTTCCATCTCTGTGGATTTGCCCCTTCTGGACGTTTCATATAAGAGGAATCACACAATGTGTGGTCTTTTGTGTCTGACTTATTTCCTTTGGCGTGATCTTCTCAGGGTTCATCCATGTTGTAATATGTCACAGTATTTCATGCCTTTTTATGAACAAATAACCTTCCATTCTGTGGACAGACCACATTTTAGCTTATCTATTCAACAGCTGATGGACATAAGAGCAAAAGTTCCTTCCTTTTGCTCCTATGGATAAAGCTGCTCTGAACATTCCTGTATGAGGTTTTGTCTGGATAAATGCTTTTATTTCTCCGGGGTGTGGTTGGTCCCCTTCCCCTGAGGCATGTGGCTGAAAGGGGGAGTGGATAACCTAACAAAATCAAGGTCTCTCGGGAAAAAGGGGGAGCGTAGATGCTGGGTGAAGAACCAATAGTGGTCACTAAAATGTTTCTTCTTTTTATAAGGATTAAGCTTCATGCGCATGCCTGTACGTTCCACCCATGAGTCATGTTCTCTGTCAAGTTTAGAAAACATCCTTCCATTTCTAGTTAAGTGTTGTTCATTAATAATGAACATTTATCAAATGTCTTTTGCCATCAAAGGAGATTATTTTATGTTATAAATTTTGCTAGAGTGTGAAATGCTAAACTTATAGATTTCTCAATACTAATATAGCATTAAATTAATGGGATTAAAACTTGCTGGGTTGTAGTGGGCAGTTCTCTTAATACATTGTTAAAACGGTCTTTATAGTTCTTGATTTAAAATGCTTACATCTAAGTGGTAGTGTGTATGTCGGGCTTCAGTTCTCTGGACCATATGCAGATAGTTTAGCTCATGCATACCTCCATGATAAGTACAACTAGTGAGTATTAATGCAGAGATGTAGTAAGGCAGCCTGGAAAGGAAATTCAGCAATTGGAGGAGGTTTTGTGGCCTGAAAGTCTACAAAGAACTGTCCAGTCAAAGCAGAGGCCAGGAAGCCCTCGGTGCCATTATCTGGTCTGCACAGAGACCCTCCACACCTCTGTCTGGGTCACGGTTAACTCACAAATCAGACCAATTTGGACACATTCAAGCCAACAGATGGAGGTTCAATTTTAACAGAACCTTGAACATGGTCGACCTCTGTACCGTTAGGGTCCCCCCATGTGGGCGTCACAGCACAGATGTGTGATGCCCACACGGTGCACAAGAGCCCCAGTAAGAACCCCCGGTACGCTCTCCACAGGAGCCCCAGTAAGAACCCCCAGTACGTACGCACTAGCTAGTCTGGTCTCTGGTCTTAGATTTCTGGTGGGCTTCTCCCTTTACGTAACGACTTCTGTTTTTTTCTATGAATATGATGCCTTCTTGTTATAAAACATTCAACTACTATAGAAAAGCACAAAAAAGAAGAGAAAAACCACCCCAAATCTCACTACCCACGAATGCCAGCACCGCTTTTGGTTTAAGCCTCTTTCCAGCCATCAACCTCTGGGAAACATACAAGATGGAAGGATCAGCAGATGTGGATGTAAATGCAGATACATATGATTTCATTGTATAAAAAGTGAGTCATACTAGACACGCTCTTTGCTTGTTAAGTAGTAATTTTCATTTCATGTGAAGTTGACAGAAGAAAAAGAAAATGCAGTGAAACTGAATGGACTGCTAAACTTATATATAAATATTCCTTCAGAAGATAGATCCGTTCCCAAAGTTGCCTCTAACGTTGAGGAATTACAGTTACCGTGGAGAGGTCAAGACTGTATTTTCTGGCATATTTTTCAATGTTGGACAATCTGGGTTGACTTTGCTTGAAAAACAGGTGAGAAGCTCTCATACATCTTCCCATCTCCCCGCCCGACCTCCTAACTTTTTTCCTTATGTGCTGTAAACGTGATTCCCTGGGGGCTGCTTGTTTGCTTTTTCTTACTCTTTCCTCTGAATTGACCCGAAGGGAACCCAAGCTCACCGCCTGGCCTTCACCCACGGCGCCTCCCTTTTCACTTAAATCACATTTTCGCTTCTGCTCAGATCACTTGTTTGGAAGGAGAAAGTTTAATCTAAAATACCGTGTAACAATTAGAGATGCACAACTCATCTTTTACAGCCAGGTTAACATGACATGGCCTCTCTTAGTCATTTCTTTACCATCTTAAGGTGTCATCTAAAATTATTATTTTGAAGAGTCTATTTATTAAAAATGACTTCTCAGAGAGCCACATAAAACAGGTCTAGGAGGGCTCTCCTGAGATTGGACTGGCCTTTCCCCAGTGTGCCAGAGGCAGAAAGGTGCACAGGACCCACTCCTTTGCTGCCACCAAGGCCACATGCAGACGTGGCCCTGCTCCTGTGTCCTGTCTCCTGGCTGAAGGGGACACCAGCCACTCAGGACAACCTTGGGTTTACGCGAGAGCTCTCTCTGTCTCACTTGTCACATTTAACTGATTACCAAATCCCATTCTTTTTTGGGGGGGAATAATTTTAGATTTACAGAAAAGTGTTAAAGATGTAGAGAGCATCCCTTTATATTTGCCCAGCTTTCCCTAATTTTAGCAGCTTACATAACCACGGCACAATTATCCCAACGGAGGCATGAACATTTGGTACAATACTACGAAGTGAACTACAGACTTGATTTAGATTTCACTGGTTTTCCACTCATGTCGTATTTCTGCTCCTGGGTCCACTGAGGCGGAGACTTCAGGGCCTAAGTATGTGTGTACTGAAGTCTTCTTGTCCTGGTCAGCACGTTGCCTTCACCCCGGCCCTCGGCTCCCCTCGTGTCCGCTCTGGGGAAAGCCTTTGAAATGACCCCCCTTCTCCAGGGTCACCCCCCTTCAGCCATTCCTTACAGAATGATCTTTCATAAATGCAGATTTGAGAGTGGACCCTCCTTCTCAAATTCCCTCAAAGTTTTCCCTTCATGCATGAGATGGAGTAGGGGCTTTCTAGCAGGGCCACGTCTGGATCTGCTTCTCCGGCCTCATTTCCCCTAATTTCTCCCAATTCAGGGCCCACGCAGGAAGGCCCCCGTGCTCTCCGTGGCCGCCGGCTCACAGCCTCCGGGCCTGACGCGGGCCATCGCCTGCTCTCATTCATCCTTTTCAACCTGCCCCTGCGAAGTTCCCCCTCGTCCTCCCCCTCGCCAAGCCTGGACCTGCACAGCTTCTGTCAGGGTGCTGACCAGACGGCTTTGTGGTTGCATGTCTGTCTCCTCTGATGGTTTGTCAGAGTCTTCTGGGTTTTTTTCGGCCGCACCGCAGCTTGTTTGGGATCTTAGTTCCCTGACCAGGGATTGAACCCGGGCCCTCGGCAGTGAGAGCACAGATCCCTAACCACGAACCCCCACGGAATTCCCTGTCGGTCTTGAGCACAGGAAATCTGTCTTTATTTCTGTAGCCCCAACACCCAACATATTCAGTGCTCAGTAATTGTTTGTTGAAGACATAGAAAACAAACTTATACTTACCAAAGGGGTCGGGGGGGATAAATTAGGAGTCTGGGATTGATAGCTACACACTACTATATATAAAATAGACAAAGAACAAGGGCTTACCATATGACACAGGGAGCTATACTCAATATTTTGCAATAACCTACAGTGGAAAAGAATCTGAAAAAGAATGTGTGTGTGTGTGTGTAGAACTCGTTCATTTTCTGTACACCTGAAGCTAACACGACGCTGTAAATCAGCTATATTTCAGGGAAGCAGGCTGGAGACGGTGGAGACTCACCCGTGGTTGGTACCCAGAACTCGTGTGAAATCATGAAATTGGAATGCCTCCGTGACGAACGGCCCTGAAAATAAAGCCAGCTGCTAATGCAGAGAGGTATTTCAGAATTCCAAGATTTCCAAATACCACGTGATGGGTCCCTGGTGAGAGTCAAGGGCTTCCTATGGAATTAGCTGATCCTCTTCTTAGTGGGACAGACTCCTTGGGAGGCATCAGTACCGGTTGGTTTGGCTTGAGGGAGGACCCGGGGCAATATCAGGTGGGGGTAGGAGCGTCGGGCGGCGACAGTAGCCAAGGCGGCTGGGCCTGCTCGAGGCCCGCTCCTGGGCGCTGCTCCCCTGGGGCCAGGCTCCCCAAAGCGTGGTCCACGGCAGGGAGACCAGCCCATCGTTCTTCGCCCAGGATGGCCTCAGCTTCCGAACTGGCGGTCCCGTGCGCAGCAGCCCCTCAGGCCTGGCCTCCGTGGGAAGGTCGCTCGTCCCCACAAGAGGCAGAGAAGGTGCTCATGAGACACTCAGAGGGGTCGTGCTCACGGGGGGGCTGGGAGCTGAGTCCCGTCTGCCCAGAGATTCCACCCAACTCATTGTTCTCCCACTCCACCCCGTCCAAATCCATCTGGCAAAACTCCTTTGAAAGAAGTAGTAGAGTGTTTTTAAACGGTTCATTATCACTTGTGTAAAGTTCAGGTAATGCAAGGACTGAATTATTGATCGGAAAATCTTCATTTCTTGGCTGCATGCAATCTGGGTAGCTTAAACTGTCACGGGAAATTAAAAACTTTTTCATTATAAAGTGATATTTCCACACTGCCGAGAAACGTGGAAAGTAGAGACAAGTGAAAGTTCACGTATAGTTTTATCACCATAGCAAAATGCATTTTAATATACGTTCTTCAATCACTTTTTCTTAGACTTAATTTTTAAAAAATAATTGCAGTTACAGCATACGTACCATTTTGGTAAACTCCTTTTTACTCCCCATTACATTAGAAACATTTTTTTCATGCTGCACAATAGTTTTCATACCCAAACTGTTTAATGACTACATGAAAAACACCTTAGAATTAGACTGGGAAATTTCAAAGAAATACTTACTAACTTAATTAGCATACAGCTGATCATAATGAAGTCCTGAAAAATTGTCATTTTTGACATCTAGTGACATGGGAAGCTGCTCATCTTATGTTTTTAAGTAGAAATAAGTAAGATGTGAGATAATTATTTCCGAATGGTGGTTTTAATTTCTCCTTTTTGCCTTTTTTACTTTCTGGAATGTGATAATGACATAATTACTTTGTAATAAAAACACAAGGAACACTTTCCAGGGGAAAAAACACTGAGAGGAGATTTGATGCTTAATAGCACCTCACAAAAATGCCATTGAAGTCACTCTGAGTTTGGAATTCAGAAGCCAAGAATCATGGCTAAAACACATTATCTATAGAAAGGAAAAACTGCAGAGTTTGTCTTTGCTAGTACAGTTGGAGAAGTTTCAAGAACAGCCAACGTACAGGTGAGGTCACCCGGGCACTGGAGGGGAGGAGGGTTCAGGGGAGAACCCTCTGAGCGCAATTCACAGGGACTCCAAGCTCAGGACACCTGATCTGAGACCAGGGATTTCCGTCCTGCGTCATACGTGCCTTTGTAATGGAAACTGATCGTCTGCCCAGGGGACACTGGTCATGCAGCTGAGTCACTTAGCGCTGAGTCTAGTCTCTACAAGTTAGCTTCTCACTGTGGTTTGATTTTCAAGTAGATTTGCTCAGAACTCCAAAATGCAATTCCCTAGTTATGGAGCCTGGAATGTGGCAGGCCAGGCCCGGCACTAGGTATTGTGGATACAAAGGCGAGTACTATAGTCTTGTTCTCCTTATCTGCTCCTGGGGGACAGAGATAAGTAAATCAGTGATTAAAGTTTCACACGTTAAATGCTATTATGAAATATAAATATGAATAAATTATAATAAATATGAATAAATATAAAAAATAAATATTTGGTTCCTGGCCCATGGTTCCTAAAACCTCTGGAATCTCTGGAGTGATGTGTATGCTAATGAGATTACTGTGGTCAGACCCTAGGTAGCTTCAGGATGGGGGCTGCCTGCCAGGAAAGCCAAGGCACAATTAGAGGGCTGGAAATTTTAGCCCTAAGCCCTGACGTCGGAGGAAGGGAGAGGGGGAGGGGCAGGTTAGGTGAATTACTAATGGCCAACGATCTAACCAATCGCGTGTACTTAAGGAAACTTCCATGAAAAAAACCCTAAGCAATTGCGTTCAGAGAGCTTCCCAACTGGCGAACACGCTGAGGTGCGGGGAGGGTGAGGCACCCACAGAGGGCGTGGACGCTCAGCACACCCCTCCGCATCCCATACCGGCCCTGCGCAGCTCGTCCATTGGCTGTTCTTGAATTTGAATTCTTTATGACAAACTGGTAACAGTGAATAAAGCACTTTCCCGGGTTCTCTGAGCCATTCCAGGGTAATATTGAACTTGAGGGGTTGGGTCCTAGAAACCCCCGATTTACAGCCCGCCGGTCAGAAGTACAGGGGGCAACCTGGGCCCTGTGCCCGCGGTCTGAGGCGGGGGCGGTCTTGAGGGGCTGGGCCCTCAACCCGTGGGGGCTGACGCGCGCTCCGGGTGGGCAGCGCCAGACGGAACTGACCCGCGGGACACCCAGTGGGGTTGGGAGGACTTCGTTGGTGTTGGGGAAAGAACACCAGACAACTGTGACTCGGGAAGTGGCGCAGCTCTGGGAACACAGAGGAAGGGCCCGTAATGCAGACGAGGGTGGCTGCAGAAGGGTTCCTGGAGAAGTGGATTACACGGAGGCCTAAGGGTGGCCAGGCAAAGGGGGAAGACGGGGTTGTAAAGAAAAGACTCCGGGCAGATGGCAAATCTCAGGGGAACATCAGGAGGTGCGCTTCTCCTTGCAAATATAAATTGTAAATGGACCCTGTAGCTCCCATACCTCATTCTCTCATGAGCTAGATTAGTGTGAGCCCATCTTCCTGGGTCCAGACACCTCTCGACACAGTGACAAAGTTGATCCTCTCGGCCTACTCATCAGAGGGTGAGATCAGGGAACACCAAGGTCCCACTGAGACAGTGTCACCAATGTGAGCGCCCAATGGCTCTTCCCAGAAAATACTCCCTGCCTTGTTTTGCATGATTATTCAAACTGCGGTGAAAGTTCTTAAGTATTTGTGGTTGGACAGTTTATTCACAGTGGGTAAGCTGAAGACAGGCCCAGTGTTTTTTTTTTTTTGGTTGTTTGTTTTTTTGTGTGTGGTATGCGGGCCTCCCTCCGCTGCGGCCTCTCCCGTCGCGGAGCACAGGCTCCGGACGCGCAGGCCCAGCGGCCACGGCTCACGGGCCCAGCCGCCCCGCGGCACGTGGGATCCTCCCAGACCGGGGCGCGAACCCGGTTCCCCTGCATCGGCAGGCGGACGCGCAACCGCTGCGCCACCAGGGAAGCCCCCCAGTGTTGTTTAGTGTTGTTTTGAAACAGGGTTTTCTTTTCAAAACTGACATAGACACTCTCCGTGGTGTCAGAAGTGGCCTGGCGAGGGTAACGGGGGGTGGGGGGAGGCGCATGCGCCGGCGACGTTAGCGCCCCCGCTCTCGGTTGTTCCTTTTGAGTCAGTAGCCACAGCTGCACTTATTCATCCCACTCACAGTGTCAGCTCTTTACTGTCCACCCTGGAGATTCTGCATAACAGCTGGATCTTGTCCCTTCAAGCCTTTCAAACACAGCTGGCAACCTGCCCGTGCAGGAAAATTTCCGGGGCCGCGGAGAAGCTGATCCAACACACTGCAGTCCGCCGCGAGTCCGTCACCCCCTCTTCCACGAGATCACTAACTCTGAGAAGGGACACACACACCTTCCCGGCACCCGCAATTAGTTTGCATTCATTCTGTGCTTTTTGTTAGTTTGTTCGGGGGTCTCCACTGACGAGCTCATCTATTAATAATAAGGAACACTTACTGAATGTCTCCCGGGTGCGAGGCACTGTCTTAAGGGCTTTATGTGAATCAGTTCACGTAGGCCTCACACCAGCCCCGCGAGGTGGCTGCCGTGACTGTCCCCAGGGCTCACACCCAGGGGGGCAGTGGAGTCGCTCACTCAACTGCTTTCTCTGTCTTCGTTTCTAGAAACGTGGTGTTTCCTCAGAGCACTTCCTGTGGTGTTTGGCACCGAGGGGCCCTCGGGGTGTGCTGCTTGCCCCAGATATGTAGAGGAGCGCTCCAAGAATGTTCCGTCCACATCACTGAGACACGGACTCCTTGTAAAGTGAACAATGCACAGCCACCAACACAGAAGCGCAGAGTCAACGCACCCACGCCGAGAGCAACGCAAAGTCACCCAGCGTTTCCGAGGTGACATGACGGAGAGAGTCCCGTGGTCCTTCCCAGCACAAACTTCTGATTGAAACATTTATTAGAAAAGTTTGCTGAGAAGGCAGGAAAGGAACTGTTAGGTTTTTAAGTGACGGTTTGCTTTTCAGAGCCCTGTCAAAATTTTTTAAAAATTTTATTGAAATAGAGTTGATTTACAATGGTTGTATTAATTTCTGCTGTACAGCAAAGTGACTCAGTTATACATATATATTCTTTTTTATATTATTTTCCATTATACCAGACGTCACTAGCACACCACCCCCCAGTTATGACAACCAAAAATGTCTCCAGACATTGCAAAATGTTCCCTGGGGTACAAAATCACATCCAGGTGGAACCACTGACCTAGAGCAATGATTTGTTGAATTGCTGATTGATTTGTTTGTTATTGGAAGACTCTTCTTTAAATGTTTGCCTTTTTGTTTTGTTTTGTTTTGCGGTACGCAGGCCTCTCACTGTTGTGGCCTCTCCCGTTGCGGAGCACAGGCTCCGGACGCGCAGGCTCAGCGGCCACGGCTCACGGGCCCAGCCGCTCCGCGGCACGTGGGATCCTCCCGGACCGGGGCACGAACCCGCGCCCCCTGCATCGGCAGGCGGACTCTCAACCACTGCGCCACCAGGGAAGCCCCTACCTAGTTTTAAAACAGCCGGGGTTCATCTGGAGCTCAGAATAGAGACACGATGGCCACGGCCTCACCAGGTAATCCTTTCAGGCCACGAGCGACGCGTCCTGGGCTTCCCTCCCACGCCTTCAGCATTTATTGATAATATGTCTTCAAAGATGGACTCAGAAACTCTTTGGATGCTTTTATTGACAATTTGAGTACAACCTTAGACATAGTTGCCAAGTGTTTCTTTACACAGTTCAGAGAAAAATAAAGATTCTTCTGAGAATACTTTATTTCTGTTCTTTTGCTAGGTTCACAGTTTGTTGCACCGTTCAATGCTCAGACATGTTCATTTATAGTGGTTTGTGATTCACACTCATTTACAGTGGCTGCTTGTTCTTTAACCTGTTTTAAGAATCAGTATTCTATTCTGA
>NC_041223.1:7142843-7217843 GCF_002837175.3 Physeter macrocephalus | reverse complement strand
GGACGCCTAAATGTTCACATGTAATCACGCCAGGCTTAAAAACTATCTCACATCATCCAGAACCTGGGCAACTCTAGTTCAGTAATCTTTGTCCCAGGACAGAATCCATTTGGAAAGTTTTGGAACTCGGAAATTTGGCTTCATGTATGGACAGGGAGAATCACTGCTAAGGTTCTGGGAAAGAGGAAGCTTAAATCATGAACTTGTTCTTTTAACAGTATTTCTTGTGCGCTTATTATGTGCCGAGTGCTGTGGACACAGTGTGAGCAAAACCGCATACAGTGTAAATAGCTAGTTTTCAAATATCCAAAGGGTTTTTAAGGGAGATACTGTGACTGGCTGATCTCCATTCTCTTCTAACGACTGAATAAGAGGAAATATCTTAAAACAAGAGCAATTTTTGGTGAACGTTATCATGGAACAATCTATCTAACCTGTCTTTCTTTATTTTTCAAGACTTGTTCCACAAAGATTTTCTACTTGTGTTTGTTTTTGTTCCTCCAGTCTGGTTTGCTTTACTTCTTCCTTTTACCTTTAGTCCTACCTTTCAGTCACCATTCATTCATTCATTCATTCATATATATATCATCCATCCACCCATCCATTTACTCATTCACTCAACAGATGATATCAGTATCATGTCAGGCACTATATATTATAGATATAGAAATAAATGGGAAACTATTTCTTCCCTAAAAAAGCTCAGGAACTAGCAGAGAGACAGATGTAGAAACATCCCCTTAAACCAGGGTGTATTGTTCTTATTTTTTTTTTAATTAAACTATAGTTGATTTACAATATTGTGTTAGTTTCAGGTGTACAGCTTCAGATTCTTTTCCATTATAGGTTATACAAGGTATTGAATGTAGTTCCATGTACTATGCAGGAAATCCTTGTTTATCTGTTTTATATATAGTTGTGTGTATTTATTAATCCCATGTTTAAAATTTTTTCCTCCCCCTCCCCTTTTCCTTTTGGTAACCATAAATTTGTTTTCTATGTCTGTGAATCTGTTTCTGTTTTGTAAGTAAGTTAATTTTTATTATTTTTTTAGATTCCACAAATAAGTGATGTCATATAATGCTTGTCTTTCTCTGCCTGACTTACTTCACTTAGTATGATAATCTCTAGGACCCTCTGTTTTGCTGCAAATGGCAATATTTCACTCTTTTGAATGGCTGAGTAATATTCCATTGTGTAATATACAGGGGTAATTGTTTTTGATTGAAGCATCTGTTGGCTAATGGCACCAGATGCTTCTTTCATTGAACAATTTTATACATAGATTGTTCTGGGCAGAGAGGGAGAGAGTGCATAGCAGTTGACTGTTCATCTTATAAATTTCTTGTCTGTTCCTTCATTGTTTGAGCTTATGTTTGATGTCAGTAAACATTTGTTGATTAACAATATGGAGGAAGTGAGGTTTTGACCCTGGGGACACAGAGGGCAGAAGGCTTGTAAATTCTCTTTCTGAAAAATACAAACTGAGTGAGATAATCTCTCAAGGTTCCCTCAGAGTGAGTTCCCTGTAGACTCCGTGGGACTATAGGTCCCTCCAGATGGACTCAAAATATAACATTTTAAAAAGACAGACTCCCAACTGCATCCAAATTATATGCCCATTGGTTTACTAGATAATCCTTTTGCTGTTAGATTTCCCATAAAATGTTGCAACTCTATGTCTTGTTCGACAAATTCAAGTGGGTTTCAACACTTTAAATCTAAATACCCCAAATAAATAATGTTAAAACCTTGTTGCAACACTTCCTGTTTGTATTTCCTGCTGTCCTGCAGCTCCTCTCAGCAGGATTGTCTGACCGCATGTGATTTCTACCTTCAGCAGGAAATTATATGGGCAACCTAACCGAGTTCATCCGGAATGCCCCCCCTCTGGTGCCCGCCTGACCTTCAGAGAAAAAACGTTTAGCAAATTCCCCCTCTTCTTTGTTATTTTGATTGTGGATGAGATCAGCTTCTCCCTTCAGCAGGAAGTTATTCCAATCTCTCCCCTCTGTCCTTGGGTCACACATGATGGCTATTTCATGGCCATTTCTATGTAGGATCCTCCAAGAGAAGAGGCACATTGTGTACTTCATGGTAGTTTGAAACCGGACACTGAAATTCCTGCAGGACATTATTCCTCAGCCTGGGGGATGACAGGTAACCTGTAGAAGCCATCAGGGACGCTGAGGTGACTGGCCAACCTGTAGGATACATATGAGAATGATAGCAGCCCACCTGTGCTGAGGGCACCCTATGGGCGAGTCTGTTACAGAGACCTCGCATTTATTCATTCCCTTTATCCTCATAACAAACGAGCAGGTTAAAACTGTTATCAATTTGCATTTTAGGTAGAGAAAGTAAAGTTGAGAGAGAGTAAGTTACTCCCCTAATACCATAATAAGTAACAGAGCTGAAATTGGACCCAAGACCATGGTACCCCACCGCTGACCCCCTATTTCCATGGTATCGTATTCATGCATCTATGCCCGGGCCAGCCCAGTGCCTGGGACATAGACACACAGTATTTCTGCAGTTGTGAACAGCTCTCTACCGTATGGACTTTCCCTTGCATGCCTTCTATCCTATGTTTTAGGAGCTTCAGAAATTTTGGAAGAGAGAGTAGTATTTTAGAACTTGGTCGGGGGTGACTAATAGCCATACTTCTAAGACAAACTACTAGTTTTCAGGGGGCTTTGTTATTTTGTTGTGGTTTAGCCAGAAAGGTGATACGGTGGGGGAAGGGAACAGGTCCTGTGATTAAAACATCTGAGTGACAGTGCAGTTCATACATCAAATTAAATATGAACTGTTCGCAAAACCAATTTATAACCAAGGATTGAACTTTGTCGAGAAGTTGCTCTTAAGGATATCTGCTATGGCTGCTCTCAGTGGTTCCCAAGGCCACGGGTAGATGGGGTAGATGGAGTTAGCGTTTCTTGCCTGTTGTTGATTGTCAACAGATCAGTTAGCAAGTTTAAAGGCAGAGTGTTATCTGAGAAGATACCACCAGTGCTTATCTTAGGCAAACTTTGAAATGAGAATGGGAGAAATGACTTGAGTGAGGTTTGGTCTTTTTCCCATCTCTGTCAGCTCCCTCCTGAGCTGTCACCTCTCTTCGGGCAGAGGTTAACCCAGGCTGATGAAATTTTAAAGAGTCTGTCCCTACCTAGCGCTTCTTCCCAGGATGCTGCAGCCGTCAACACACAATCAATGCCATCATCTAAAACTTCCCCTTTCCTCTCTCCTTTGCTGTGGGGAAGGGTAGGTTGAAAGGAGACCTGGTGAGTAGCTTCCTTCCCAAATGTGTATCACCCTTTGGGCCCATCTCCCGAATCTCTGGCCTCTGCTGTCGTGATATTCTTCCTCAAGCCCGTTCATTCTTCCTCAAAGTCACTCTTTCCAGATGCTATTACATTATAGACAGTCCTTTACAGTTCTAGCCTCATGACTGCACTGGGGGCTTCTCTTGAAAGTTTCTAGCACAGAGCAGCACGCCTGGCACTGAATGGGTGCTGTAGCCTAGACAAAACGTGGGCACAAGAGATCCAGGGTCAGATGTGTCTGATCCGATGCCTTTCAGCCACAGGTCCTCCCAGGTTGACATTCCTTTAGGGCGAGTTCTTTTTTTTTTTTTTTTTTAATTTAATTTTACTTATTTTTTTATACAGCAGGTTCTTATTAGTCATCAATTTTATACACATCAGTGTATCCATGTCAATCCCAATGGCCCAATTCATCACACCACCTCACCCCCTGTAGGGCAAGTTCTTAATCTCAGCGCTGTTGACATTTTGGGCCAGATAAGTCTTTGTTGTGGAGCCGTACTGTGCGTTCCTGGCCTCCATCGTCTAGATGCCACCGCCACCCCAATTGTGACAGCCAAAAATGCCCCAGACTCTGCCAAATGTCCCCTGGAAGGGCAAAGTCACCTGCACTTGAGAACCACTGCTTTAGGGAATTCCCAAGTCTAAGCTCACGTGGTCGGCTCCCCCATCCAAGCAAACCCGTGTCTCAGGATTAACCTGTACTCTCCAGGTTTACAGACATGGGTCCAAACCAAAGGTGCAATTCATTCACTGAAATTAATAAATAGACAGGAATTGGAAAATAATAATAAAATAAGTGAAAGGCAGACCTGTAGCTGGAATGTATTCAAAGTTTAGTGCCCTTTCTCTGGCAAACCTGCAGCAGTCACCTTGTAACCCGAGGCTGCAGGGAGGGAGCTGGGTGGGGCTGGGTGGGCGGACAGTACTCAGAACTCTGTTCAGGGAGACCCTGCCCGCAGGCCTGGCCAGAGGTGGCCTAAACTCTGGGTGGGATGGATTAACATATCTATAGAAAGATTGCGAGCTGCTGGGCAAAACTGACCTCACCTTTGCTGGGATTTGCTGATTCACCCCATTTCCTGGGTCTACACCGGGAACCACGTGCTACAGGCCCAGGTCTCGCTAGTAAGTAATCGCTTGTCTCTGAGCACAGACCTCCAGCTGTGGTGGGTGTTTCCGGCCTCTCCCTCCTTCTGGTCTCTGGTCTCCAGCGCTTCCCACGGGGCTGCAGGCCACCTTCCCTGTTCGTCCTGGACCGCCCTGCGTCAGGTAAGGCCCGCTCGAGGCGTCTAGTTTCTGCCCTGTCCTTTCCTTTTGTCTGCCCTCCTCCCTTCCAGGACCTGAAAGATGGGAGTGAGTGGGAGTGAGTCTGTTATTCCCACGCCCCACACAATTCCAGAATCTTCTTACAGCGTTTCTGAATCCTTGTGTCCAGCCTGTTATTGGCTGGGCACTGAGGGTACACGGATGAGCCAGACAGGGTCACTGCCTGGAGGACAGGACAGAAACCTAAGTGGATCATTTTAACACACTGGCGGGAGAGTGCAGAGCACTGTGGGAGCATAGAAAGGGGAGCCCCTGATCCGCCATCCAGTCTGGGGCTTCAGAAATGCTTCCTAGAAGGGGGGTGCTGATGCTGGGGTGCTCTCTTTACAGAGGGGCAGGATGTGAATCAGGAAGTGATCAGAGATGAGAGTGTGGCAGGTGGTGAAGGGGCCTGGACAGCAGGGACGGTGAGGTGGGGGACGCCCCGTCCCTTGGACCCTGTGAACTGATCTGGCTGCCATCGTAGGCAGGGAGAGCCCCGTCAGGCTGGTGCCTTGGTCCAGGAGACCAAGGTGGAGGCCAGGCCTGGGAGGACGATGCGGAAAGAGCCGGGCTGAGAACTCGGGGAGATGGAGCCCCAGGATTTTGTAATGGGTTGTACAGAGGGCCTCTTTGATGCTCTGGGATAGTAAATACAGAAAGAAACCTTTCCTGTAATCCTCTTCCCAAAGGGTCACCTCTAGTATGCTTTGTAATGTAGTCATTTAGGCACTTTAATAATATCAACCCCCTTTATTCAGCATTTACTACTGTGTTGTGTGCTCTGCCTGTCCGATCCCATTTTGTCCTTATCCAGCCTTGTGGGTTGTGAATTCTTTTCTCTAGTCTGACTTGAAACTGAGGCACAGGGTGGTTAGCTAGCTTTCCTGAGTCAGGGAGCTAGCAATACCTGTTGGTGGAGCAAAGACTGTGACTTTTGACCTATAAAGAATTATAAAAGGGTCTTATTTACTTGTATGATGTATTCTTTCCCACAGTTTCCCTGGATCTTCTTTTAGGGGGAAAGGATTTCCATAGCGTCAGAGTGTGCAGAAAGTCGTCTTAACCTCCCAAATCATGCGGAAGTTTAAGAAGTTACTTAAGACCAAACAATGTAATGAAAGTTTCACGGTGTCTCTAAAATCCTCATTTGACCTCCATTCCTAGAGCAATAGTAAGAGTTAACATTTAAGGGAGACAGAGAGAGAGGACCACAGAGATCTTTTAGATGTGCCTGTTTATTTTCATTATTTATGTTGGTTCCAATTTTAGCCAGGTTGGCACTTCCTCCTTTCTGCTTCTGTCTCCTGAAATGGCTGAACTGTGATTTGTCTTTAAGACAGTCTGGTTTAAAAAGCTTCCCTCTGGCCTGACTCCCCAGAGAAGACGTACCTTCTGTGCTTTGCAAGGCTGGGAGCTTGCTGTGTCCTGTGGGTGCTGGGCGGGCCCTGAGCTGCAGTTTCCTAATGAGCACGTGACATAACCTTGCCTGCTTCTCTGGGCAGGGAGAGGATTCTCCTGGCGGTCAAGGTGTCCTGCCCTTGTCAAAGGCCACAGGAACGTTTCATTAATGAGAGTCCGCAGACTACCAGGCCCCCGTCTCTAGCCGCTCTCTGCTGGGCCTAGCAGACTGGCAGCCTTTAGGACCCCAGGAAGCAGCAGGGCATAGGGGGAGCAGGGCTGTGCCACAGAGCCTGGGTTCGGCCCCAGCTGTGGCCACCTGCTTACTCTCTGTGGGACCTTGGGCTCCTTGAAACCAGGGTCTGTCTTAGTCTGTGCTGTCCCCTGGCACTGGGAAGTGGCCTGGCACCCCCTGGGTCCTTGTTTCCTGATCCCATGAAGGAGGAGTCCAGGGTGGATGCAGATTCTTCAGCCACCTCATCCGGGGGGCCATCTGGGGCGTGTGCCAGCTGCAGGGGAAACTGGGCCCAGCTCACTCAAGCATCAGTTTCGCCAGAAGATCCAAGGGAAAAGAATTTTTACAAAGAAAACAAACCTGGACATGCCATGACATAATGCAAAATTTACATGAACTTTTAAGATAATACAGAAGACTTTTCAGGCTGGGTTGTTTGGATGGCTTTAGGCCGTAGCTCCAGACCCTTCACAGTTAGTTTCCTCTGCTGAAGGGAATATTTCTGTGGACATTTTTGAGAAGAAAAAACTGAGCTGGGTAATCTCGAGCTGACTGTGCGAAGGAACAGTCCTTTCCCTTCCCCTGCTTCCTGCTCTCTCCAGTGGGGAGTCTTGGGGACAGGATGGGATGGCGCCGGGCCTGAGGAATCCCTGAGAGTTTACCCACCTGCTCCTAAGGGTCTAACTGATGGAAGGTTGCTTGGATCCCTTTTTGTCTCTGGTCACCACCTTTTGTGCCCTCCCTCCCTTGATAATGGAGTAATAGCTTCTCTGCATGAGCCCAGCCCTTGTTCTTTTCTTTCTGATCTCTCTTCCTCTCCCAATACCTTGACTATCTCTTGAACAAGGAATCAACTCTTATTGCTGGCTGATGTCTGTTATCTTATCGCTTTGGGGTGAGTTATCTTCCTGTTCTCGTAAAGCCTTCCTGCATGGGGTTATCTTTTGAAATCTGAATGAAACAGTCAGGCAGGTGAAATTTGCCAATTCAGATACTAACAAGCTATCATAAAGGTACCCCTCACTCGAAGGGTCTCACAATCTCCAGAATAACCTCACCCAAACCTCCTGCGTGAAATGAAAAGCTTGGATAGAGCTCATTGTAAGAGATGGAAAGAGAGCCCAATACCTAACTACCCCAATAAACCACTTTTTTTCCCTTTACAGTAAGACGTTGGAGGAAAAAAAATCTGAGCTATGGACTTTGCCCAGGCACAAGCAAACCAAGTGTTTTTTTTTAATGTATTAGAGAATAATAAGGAAGAAGGATGGGCCTCGTGTGTGTGTGTGTGTGTGTGTGTGTGTGTGTGTGTACATGCTCTTTTAAAAATCATGTTATTAAGTGCATATATGAAGTGTCACTTGACCCAACATTTCATAATAATCTTTTTTTTTTTTTACTTTTTGGCCACGTCCCTCGGCATGTGGGATCTTAGTTCCCCGACCAGGAATCGAATCTGTGCTCCCTGCGTTGGAAGTGTGGAGTCTTAACCACTGGACCGCCAGGGAAGCCCCCATAGTAATCATTTGAAAATGGAAATAGTGCTGTCAAATTATCAAGGTGCTATGGGGTCTGTGCATTAGAAGTACTACCATCTATTCCAGGGAAATTCACGTTAGAATATTTGTGTGACACAGGCGATGGGATTGGCATTCTGGGGGGAAAGTGGAGAAAAGGTACTCTCTGACCACAGGGAGTCTATCTAATTCAGATTAAACCAAAAGTCTGCTGAAACATATCCCATTTAAGAGATGGTAAACATATCCAGCCATGTGGAACGCAGCCCCAGATCTGAAGTATAAAGTGAGAAACATTATTGTCAAAAGCCTGTGTACTTCATTAGGCTTAATCTGATTTTTCCGGAAACCTACTTAGCACGCAAAACACTGAAATGACTGGCTTAACAAGCTTGGTTCTCTGTTTTCCTGGGTAAGTGGTAGAAAAGCAGCAACTGATGGCAGGGCAGGAAAAGAAAGAACGGGGAACTAAAAGGTCCTGAGCTGTCCATATTGTCCCCAGCAGACTTCATTTCCTAAGGCAGGAGAGTCCAGGTGACACTGGAAAGATTGTCACCAAAACAAAAGTTCGGTCAGTTTTACCTTTTGGCAACTTAGTTATACATTTTAGCTTTCCAGATAGTTCCTTCATTCAGAACATGTCTCTGGCTGACCCAGGTGAGGGAGGAGATTGCTGTAGTGGGGGTCACGGTGGCCTGCAGCCTGCTCCCGGCTTGGCCCTCATTTCAGAAGCTGCGCTCTGAGCTGGCCTTCCAAGCACGAAATGGAGTCTTTGACATTAAAACAGAAGCAGGAGGGGGTTTAATCAAAGGCAGGAGGAGTGAGCCGATGTGGAGCTGCCGGTGGAGGCCTTGGTGACCTGCACGAACACTTGGTCTTCGATGCAGAGTCAGGGGACCAGCCACGGATCCTGGGAAGGGAGGAAACGGCTGCTGTGGTGAAGGGGCCGCATCTCACTCCCTGAATTCAGGTCTCAGTGGCAGAGTCTCGGCTGTGGGCTCAGCCTTGCCTGTTCGTTAGAATCACCTGCCTTGGACCGGCTGGTCGACTCACTGGTTCCTTGTTTTTGTTTTTAAGTTTTCTAGGTATTTCCAATGGGCTGGGAGAACTTGGACCAATGATGGAAGGAGGGTGACTAGCAGGAAAGTGATGGGACAAAAGGAAAGCCAGAGCCATGACAAAGGCGGTGATGACGGTGATGGTGACGGTGACGGTGATGATGACGGTGATGGTGACGGTGACAATGATGATGGTGATGAGGACGCTGAAGATGATGCCACATTTAAGATTACCATGTGGGCTTCCCTGGTGGCGCAGTGGTTGCGCGTCCGCCTGCCGATGCAGGGGAACCGGGTTTGCGCCCCGGTCTGGGAAGATCCCACGTGCCGCGGAGCGGCAGGGCCCGTGAGCCATGGCCAATGAGCCTGCGCGTCCGGAGCCTGTGCCCCGCAACGGGAGAGGCCACAACAGAGGGAGGCCCGCACACCACCAAAAAAAAAAAAAAAAAAAAAAAAAAAAGATTACCATGTACCAGGCAGGGCTCTAGAAACAACCAGTCCTCACCACAGCCCCATGAAGTAGGAACTATTACTGTCTCCAGTTTACAAGTGAAGAAACTGAAGTTAAGTAAGTTGCCCAGGGTCAAGTAGCTGATAAAGGCAAACCAGCTCTTGGCTCCTGAGCCCCTGCTCTGGCGTGAAGGTTGCTACCTTTACACTGTGGAGCCTTTCAGATACTCAGCATTCAAGGTCCCCTATTATAAGAAGGCAGCAAGAAGCTACAGGCCTCCTTCTTAACTAAAGACAAAGACATAAAGAGGATAAAGCCAGTGGCAGGGAACCCCCTTCTCTGAGTTTGTTTTATTTTTCCCGACACTCTTGGATTTTACTTTAATGATGTGGTGGAGTGTTAGGGTAGAAAGAGTCTGGAAGTTTCTGTCATCTCTGACCACCATATATTTCTAGAAAAGAGGTAGAGTTAAGTAAATTACTGAGTTTTCCCACATCAAATACAGCTTGGAACATTACATTATTAGCTGGATTTAGGGAAAGTAAAATATCCCACCTGACTGTTTGCTTTGTTTATGATGATGCCCTGATCTGCGCACAGGACAGCAGCTGCGTTCCACTGACATGGTAGTCAAGTTACTAATGCACCACAGGCTGGGCATTTCTCCGCAACAGTGTTCTGCACGTGACTGACTGTTCAAGTCGTTCATATTATGAATATTTATTAACTGCCTGTCTTGGCCAGGTCCCTGCTGGGCTCTGGATACCAAATGAGAAACACTTTAGTGCCTAAGGAGTGCAGGCTTGTGGGAAGGCAGACATACACAGGAAGGGAAGCATCATTTACGGGTGTCATGTGGCCCTGGTGCTGTGCTGAGCCTTTCACATCGTTAACCCAGGCAGTAAGTAATCACTCCTACACGCGGTGAAGTTCCGTAATGGTGAACGTAGCAGCGAGGATGGAAGGGACTGTGACACGGCTGGGAAGGATGCATGTAACCGCTCCGGGGGAGGCCGCAGGATGGTACAGGCGAGGGCAGCTTTGTTTGCTGGTTGGTTTTGGGCCGCGCCGCGTGCCATGTGGGATCTTAGCTCCCCCACCAGGGATCGAACCTGCACCCCCTGCAGTGGAAGCGCAAAGTCTTAACCACTGGACTGCCAGGGAGGTCCAGCTAGGGCAGGTTTTGAAGGATGAGCACACACTGGGCAAGTCAGCGATGGGAGGGGGGGGGGGAGAGGAGGGCATCAGGCAGAGGGGACAGAAGACACAGGGGCTCAGAAGCATGAAAGTGAACTCCGTTCAGAAGCTTCCAAGAGCTGGGCGTGGTGCCCTCCTGCACGAAGCCTGTCCCGACCTCACCAGGTACTCTCATTCATCTCGAGTTTTATTCTGAAGGCACGCTGTGCCTTCCAGGAGAGTAGCTCCTAGCCTTTGGCTTCACAATTTAAATTTCCCACAGCACAGAAATCTCCTGAGGCCATTCGGTGTCTCCACTGCCCAGGATGGTGCCTCAGTAAATATTTGTTCAAGGAGTGAAAGGCATCCTCTGAGAAGGGGGCTAAGAGAAATAGACACTTAGGTGGGGGTGGCTGCCATCTGCAAGGCTTAGTGCCGTGAGGTCCGTCCCTGTGCTTCTTTTTTCTTTTCTTTCTTTCTTTCTATTTATTTATTTATTTGTGGCTGCATTGGGTCTTGGTTGCTGCGCGCAGGCTTTCTCTAGTTGCTGCGAGCCGGGGCTACTCTTCGTTGCGGTGTGCGGGCTTCTCATTGCCGTGGCTTCTCTTGTTGCGGAGCACGGGCTCTAGGCGCATGAGCTTTGGTAGTTGCAGCACGTGGGCTCAGTAGCTGTGGTGCGCAGGCTTCAGTAGTTGTGGCTCGCGGGCTCTAGAGTGCAGGCTCAGTAGTTGTGGCGCGTGGGCTTAGTTACTCCGCAGCATGTGGGATATTCCCGGCCCAGGGATTGAACCCATGTCCCCTGCATTGGCAGGCGGATTCTTAACCCCTGTGCCTCCAGGGAAGTCCCTGTCACCGTGTTTCATGGGTTGGTAGTGTGTTCCATTGTTTTGCTGAGCTGTGATCCATTGTATGGATAAACCACGTCTTATTTACTTGCTTGACTGGTAATTGATATTTGGATGGTTTTCAGCTTTCATGTGAATTTAAATTTACTACTTTTATTCCTGATCCAAAGCACAGATTAGAAATAAGTCCCATTTTCCTTGTCACTTTATCCCTATCCCAGCATCCCATTTGGGGGACACGAATTTCCATAGCAAGAGTTTAGAGGAAAACTGGGGCAGCTGCCCCGACCCCTCCCTGGCCACAGGGGCTCAGTGACACTAGCACAGCGAATGTTTTGAATTTGATGCAGGAAGTTGATCAAATTCACCACTCTGACTTTGGGAAAAGAGAAAGTCTTCTGGAGCTAACACTGGAGGCCAGGGACATAAATTCTTGATTTCTGTCCTGTTGCTTCGTTTGCCTTCCACCATCCAGAAAATGTGAAGATTTCCATGTTGACAGACTGATGGATCCATTTCTTTTCCTTCAATTACTTATCTCCCCACTGATTTCATTAACCCACTTTTGGCAATTCTCCAGATTTCATTCACGAACTCTTTCCGTAATGTCTGCTGTGGTGGCCGGGAGGGCGTGCTGGCTCCTGGGGGGACCGTGTGAGCCCCCAGACACCACACCTGCCTCATGGAGCTCTGCTCCGGGGAAGCTTTGTCAGTATCTGCTCTGCTTGGCATTAAAGGGCAGCTGATCTTATAGCTCTAAGTAGCATTTCTTCCACCTATTTGAGCCTTGAAATTTCATCTGAATTTAATCATGGTGAGTCTGCTGTAGCAAATACGGTCTACTTCCAACTTGAGTGGGTTTGACCAGAAGCAGAGTATTTAGTCTCAGGTATTCAGAGCAGCCTTGCATGAAGGGGAAAGCACCTTTGATCCACTGAAGATTTCCTCTGGATCTTAAGCCAAAGCCTAGATTGTGGCAATAGCTGCTGTTGGCATGCGTGTCTGGGGGTGAGTTCCCTCTGCTCTTTGAGGCTGCCTGGGAAACTCAGAGGTGGTGAAAATCCTTCCAGCCTTTCCCACAGGCTATACTCAGGATCAGAGGTGAGGTCCCCTCCTACCTTATTTGTGGCCCAGCCTCACAGAAGTCATGCCAGTGTCAGAAGACCCGCTCTACACCCCGACAGCGCTCAGGCTGGCACCAACGTTGCATCAGCAGACCTGGCCTCCGACATCTTGCTCTGTTCCCTGGGTGAGGGGAGAGCCCCTTCTTCCTGCAGGCTGGAACTCCCCTCGGCCTCGTTCACTCCTTCATTCAAACGGTGCCAGGACATGTGTGGTTCTATCACATGTGAACTGAGAGCTGACTATGCTTAGGTTTTGTCTTCTGTAGGGCCAGGAGTTTGTTATGTGTTTTTAAACAACTATGAGATGTAATTCACATGCCATAAAGTTCACCCATTTTAAGTGTACAATCAGTGGCTTGTAATATACACAGAGTTGTGCAACCATCACCAACACTGTCTACTTTTAGAACATTTTCATCACCTCAGAAAGAAACCCCTTACCCATGGGCATTTCCCATCCCCCCTGCCCTCTGGCCCCGGACAGTCACTAGGCTACTTTTTGTCTCTAGATTTGCCTATTTTGGACATTTTGTATAAACAGAATCATACAATGTGTGGTCTTCTTTGACTGGTTTCTTTCACTTAGTGTAATGTTTTTGAAGTTCATCCATGTTGTAGCGTGTATCGGTAATTCATTCTTTCTTTGTGGCTGAAGCATATTCCACCGTGGGGCTATCCATGCGCCAGTTTTTTGTTTATCCATGTGTCAGCTGATGGACTTTGGGGCTGTTCCCGTCTTTTAGCTATTATGAATAATGCTGCTGTAAACGTTCGTGTACAGGGTTTTGTGAGGACCTATTGTTTTCATTTCTTTTGGGTAGACACCTACGAGTGTTAATTGCTGGGTCATACATATGGCAAATCTGTTTAATATCTGAGGAACTGGAGCTAGGTGTTTTGCATTCACTTCTTTCTCCACGTCTTCTCTGAGGCTAAGGAAGCATAATACTTTGCATAAATGTCTCAGATTTTCAAATCCAATACCCTTTGGTATTCAGACCTATATCAAAATGTTGTTGTAGAATTAATGCAGGAGAATTTGATCTGTGAGGTACCACAGGAAAGGAATGAAGAAGTGACTCTCAGGGTTGTTGGTTCAACTCAAATAGTGGCGATTTTCTTGGGTTTTATCAGGGAACCAAGGCTGTGCCCCTTTCAGCTGTGCTGGGAGCTGGCTCTGTGTCGCCCTCGGAACAGCACACATGGTTTGCTGCGTGTGTCCAGCAGCTTGCGCTTTTTCTTAACAGTTTTCGGGCACTAGCTTTTTTGAGTCCAGGCGTTGTATTTCCAGAGCTCTCCACTCTGCCAGGATTTGCTTTCTTAGAAACCAGGAAGAAAGTCGTGTGAAGAGCATTATCTGAAACCAAAAAGCACTTGCTTTTAGTACTGAATCCATTTTTTTTGTTCTGTCATTTGAGTCTGTATTTACTCATCTCTAAGAATTAAATTACCATTAGAATGAAGCTTAGAGCAAGGACTAAGGAGTAAATCTCCCGGCAGTGAACCATTGGCTAACGAATACTTCTTTCCTTGGGAAGGAACAGTTGAAATGGTACCCGAGGTTTTGTAAGAATGTACTTTTTCCCGTATTCCTCAATACTTAGTTATTTCCCACTGTGTACAGAGCAGGGACAGAGATGTAAAGAACATAATCGTGAAAAAAGGTAACCATGGATTATATGTTTATAAGTCACTTTAAAATTTTTTTGGTATTTCAAGTCAGTTGTCTTATTTTTCACCCTCAAGAGTTTTGTGAGGTAAGCTGATGGAAATAATAAAGCGGAGACAGAGACTCAGAGGAGGTACGGGACCAGTTTAGTGACCAAACTAAACAAGTCATAGAACTTCCCTAAGCCTCCATTTCCTTATCTGTAACATGGGTACACTGATAAATCAGAGAGCAATATCAAACAATATACGTTACCATGCATAAGTAATCTGAAATATGTAGTGTAAAAATTTGAGCTTTTTTTTTTTTTAACTTAAATATATTACCAGAGTGGTAAATACCCTTGGTTGAATAATTAGAATATACAGGGAAGCTTAAAGAAGAAAAGTATTATTGCCCATTATCTCTCTAACCCAGGGGCCCCCAACCCTCGGGCCACGGACCAGTATTGGTCATGGCCTGTTAGGAACCGGGCCACACAGCAGGAGGCAAGTGGCGGGCAAGCGACGCTTCATCTGTATTCACAGCCGCTCCCCATCGCTCACATTACCACCTGAGCTCCGCCTCCTGTCGCCATTATAGTGAGTTGTATAATTATTTCATCATACATTACAATACAATAAATACAATATTTCTGTTATACAGTATAATAATAGAAATTACAATAAATGTAATGTGCTTGAATCATCCCGAAACTATCCCCCCCCCCCGCAATCCATGGAAAAATTGTCTTCCACGAAACCAGTCCCTGGTGCCAAGAGGGTTGGGGACCGCTGCTCTAACCCAAAACATCTTCCGAGTGTGTTAAATTTTGAAAAGAAATTTGTTAATATCTAGTGAAGCTGGAGGACGTCACGTCAGAATGATGCAGCAATTCCGGTACTCATTAGTGCCCTGTCTGTAATAGAGAAAAAAAGTGGAAATACTGTAAATGTCCATCAGTATGGTAATAGATTAATTTTTGGTGTAGCCATACAAAAGAATACTCTTCCAAAATTAAAACGACTAAACTAGATGCATAACATTTCAGAAATTTAGTGTTGAGTGTAGAAAGGAAATCCCAAAAGGATTCAAATATTAGTTACACACATCTTTACAACATAAAAAGTATATGTTGTTTGTGAATACATACACAGTAAAAGAACAAAAACATTGAAGGAAATACCAATTTCAAGCTCAAATAGCAGAAGTGGCTTCAATATCTCTATATTTTATTTCCTAAAAAAATGAAGTTAACGTGACTAGATATCAATGTGGTAAAACGTTTTGTGTATTTTAAATATTTTTGATATTAAAAAAAAAGCTTGACTTACCAACCAACTACTTCCTAAGCATAGAGATGCACTGGGTTTTTTTTTGTTTTTTGTTTTTTTTTTTTGGCTCATATGGTGCATGTTTTTGTTGACTTTGTATATTGTAAACCTCTTTTTGTCACTAAATATATTTCCTCATTGTTCTTCCTGGCCCTCCCAAGACTTTCTGTTCCAATTTAATTATTTTCTCAGAGAAATTTTTAGAAGAAGTCAATGCTGGGGCTTCCTGTTAATATCTTATAATTATTTTTTAGTTATTCATTTGTAATTGTTCCTAATTATTTCTAGTTCGTTTATGATATATTTGTTCTCTGACACTGGAGGAGCTCATAACCTAAAAGCAGAGGCAAAATTAAAGTCTGCTTTAGTCAACACACAAAGAATCCATTAGGAGTTAGGAACTCCTCAAAGTTTGGGAATTCACATTGCAGCTTTTATATACTATTATGAAAAATACCAATTAAGCAAATGTCTGGCTTGGGAAGGATTCTCTCGTCCCTGTGCCCTGGGCCTCCCTTCAGTGTCCCTGTGCCCTGGGCCTCCCCTCAGTGTGTCTGTGTCTCAGGCCTCCCCTCAGTGTCCCTGTGTCCTGGGCCTCCCTTCATTCTCCCTGTGCCCTGGGCCTCCCTTCAGTGTGTCTGTGTCTCAGGCCTCCCCTCGGTGTCCCTGTGCCCTGGGCCTCCCTTCATTCTCCCTGTGCCCTGGGCCTCCCTTCAGTGTGTCTGTGTCTCAGGCCTCCCCTCAGTGTCCCTGTGTTCTAGGTTGTTGGTCCCTTAGCAGAAAGTGGTCCAGGGGCCTCGTGAGGCTTTGGCGTCCTCTCTGTTCCTGCGGAATTCTTTTTTTTGTTGTTGTTTTAATTAATAGTAATCTTTTATTTATTCATTTATTTTTATATTTATTTTTGGCCGTGTTGGGTCTTCGTTTCTGGGCGAGGGCTTTCTCTAGTTTGTCTCAGGCCTCCCCTCAGTGTCCCTGTGCCCTGGGCCTCCCTTCATTCTCCCTGTGCCCTGGGCCTCCCTTCAGTGTGTCTGTGTCTCAGGCCTCCCCTCAGTGTCCCTGTGTTCTAGGTTGTTGGTCCCTTAGCAGAAAGTGGTCCAGGGGCCTCGTGAGGCTTTGGCGTCCTCTCTGTTCCTGCGGAATTCTTTTTTTTGTTGTTGTTTTAATTAATAGTAATCTTTTATTTATTCATTTATTTTTATATTTATTTTTGGCCGTGTTGGGTCTTCGTTTCTGGGCGAGGGCTTTCTCTAGTTGCGGCGAGCGGAGGGCCACTCTTCATCGCGGTGCGCGGGCCTCTCACTATCGCGGCCTCTCTTGTTGCGGAGCACGGGCTCCAGACGCGCAGGCTCAGTAGTTGTGGCGCACGGGCCTAGTTGCTCCGCGGCATGTGGGATCCTCCCAGACCAGGGCTCGAACCCGTGTCCCCTGCATCGGCAGGCAGATTCTCAACCACCGCGCCACCAGGGAAGCGCCCTGCGGAATTCTTGTTCTGGGTTCTTGAGATGCACTGTTGAAGAAGACAGCCTAAAACTCCCTGCCTTGCTATGGCTTCCATTCCCTAATCATCACCCATTGGTAAGGAATCCCTTTTAAAAACATGAGGTACTTTTCCTGTCTGCTTTCCTTTTTTCTCCTGCAGAAACCCTCCCATAGGTAGATTGGTACAACATCAGAGAATCCTTCTGGTCTTTGAATGGGAAAAATAAGGCCCAGCAAGTGGCTTCTGCGTCCACCTTGGTTTCCCTCATTCCCATCTGAGATTATGTTGGCTCGAATGTAGTTCTAAGGTACAGCTTCCTGATTTCCTGCGGACCTTTAACCAGTGACTGGGGAAGGCTGTAATGCACAGTTATATTTTACTCCCTCTAAGAGAGTAAATGTCAGGTGGGCGGGAACTCAAGGGACCAGGGGAAGAAAGAATGCTCAGAGCTTTGTCCCTCCGTCGGAGGGATAGAGCTGCTCGCTGACTCTGTAGGTACCAGTTTTTCATCTGTTAAGTGAGTGGTTGGTTAGTGTATCGATCCCTACAGTTCATTTCTTCTCTGTTTATTGGTATTTAATGTATGATTATAGTATGAATTAATGGAGGAGGGAAAGATCTTCCAATAAACGCCTTGGATACAGCTCGTTAAATATTTGGAAATAAACCCATTTAGATTCTCGTGGAGCACCATAGCCAAAAAATAAATATCAGATCTAAGAGTTAAAAATATATAAAATTAATCATGGAAAAAGGAGATGAAATAAGTGAATGTGTACCAGTTTTCTGCAGGACAAGAATTAAGGGTAGAAGGAAGGCCTTTCTAAGCCTAAACTTTCTGAAAGAAATTACAGCTTTTACTCCATAATAATTTAAGGCTTTAATGAGCTAAAAGTACTGGAAAAATTGGTCACTCTAGATGGAATAGTTAAAATGTTATTCTGTTTAATATACGAAGAGCTCGTGCAAATCAATATACAAGAGGTAAGCGGGCAGTAGATAAAATAGACAAGTCGTGACAGAAAAGAGGTAGTTTAATAAATGTTAAAAAAAAAATCCACTGCACTTATAACCCCCCAAATGCAGATTAAAACAGAGACACAACTTTTAATGTATGAGGCGTTAATCGGGCTTTTGTTGCTTTTAGATGGGAATTCTTATCGCCGACAAACGTGGTGGAATGTGTATTTTTGTACATTGCTGGTTAGAACATAAATAGCCATAAACTTTTTGGAAATCAATTTGGCAGAATTCACTAGATGCCTTAAAATGTTTGTTCCTTGAACCCAGAAATCCTGCCATGTGGGAATTTATTCTAAAGATACTACCCAAAATTAAGGGGGGAAAAGGGCCTTATACCCTGAATTATTAATTGTTGCATTACTTATTATTATTATTTTTTAATAAATTTATTTATTTATTTATTTTTGGCTGCGTTGGGTCTTTGTTGCTGTGCGTGGGCTTTCTCTAGTTGTGGCAAGTGGGGGCTACTCTTCATTGCGGTGCGCAGGCTTCTCATTGCGGTGGCTTCTCTTGTGGCAGAGCACGGGCTCTAGGCTCGTGGGCTCAGTAGTCGTGGCGTGCAGGCTCAGTAGTTGTGGCTCACGGGCTTCAGTAGTTGTGGCTCACGGGCTCAGCAGCTGTGGCTCGCGGGCTCTAGAGCGCAGGCTCAGCAGTTGTGGTGCATGCGCTTAGTTGCTCTGCGACGTGTGGGATCTTCCCGGACCAGGGATCGAACCCATGTCCCCTGCATTGGTAGGTGGATTCTTAACTACTGAGCCACCAGGGAAGTTCCCTGCGTTACTTGTTATTAAAAAGACAAAAGAAGCCTAAATAATACAACGATGAGGCAATAAGGTAACAATTATGATATGTCCAGTGTAACTACTAGAGTATTTATATTAGGATAAGGACATTGAAAACGATCTCACTAAAGGTTAAGAAAAGGTCATGTAAAATTGATTTAACAGAAGATCGCAGCTATATTTGAAAACGAAAAGCCTCTGCAATGGTTATTTATTTATTTATTTATTTTTGGCTGTGTTGGGTCTTCGTTGCTGCGCGCGGGCTTTCTCTAGTTGCAGCGAGCGGGGGCTACTCTTCATTGAGGTGCCTGGGCTTCTCATTGCGGTGGCTTCTCTTGTTGAAAAGCATGGGTGCTAGGCACACGGGCTCCAGTAGTTGTGGCTCACGGGCTTAGTTGCTCTGTAGCATGTGGGATCTTCCTGGACCAGGGCTCAAACCCATGTCCCCTGCACTGGCAGGTGGATTCTTAACCACTGCACCACCAGGGAAGTCCCTGCAATGGTTTTATCTAGCAAAGAAAAATAAATAAATAAATAAATAAATAAAAGCCAGTGCCTTCACCGCAGACTAAAAGAAAATAAACCAAAGTGTCAGTGGCCGTATAGGTGGTAAAATTTCTACATTTTAGACTACAAAATTTTTATAACAAATGTGAGTTACTGTTATAATGGGGGAAGTTACCTTTAAAAAAATTCATGACTGTGGTTCACTAAGTGACTTACTCTATGAGAGTAATTTCCTTTCCTTTTACCAGATTTTATTTTAATAGAGGATTCTTTGTTTAAAGAAAAGTCAACTCTGTTCCCCAACCAACATCTGAACTCCCCTACTGGGGTTTAAGTAGGTAATTTGCTTTCATTTTAGTTATTTTCATGTCAGTTTGATATATTGCCTCATGCAATTTCATGAGGTAGAAGAGGATTCTCTGCTTGGTTACAAGATATAACGGTTTAGAAAGAAATCTTGTGGGTTTACCTGCATGGCTTCTGTAGGGAGAGTACATTGTTGGGTCATCTGCTCTGTCCTTACTATAATGGGAAAGAAACCTAGGACTTTCTCAGTTCATGTTATCCCTTTGTACATTGTTTTTGACAATTCAGGGTTACTGGTATGGAGACTAAATTAGGTTGTCTAGAAATCTGGATTGAATCAACGTGTATTGAGCGTCTATTTATTCTGTAAGAAGTGGAAGGGGTTGGGGGTTCATCCAGGGCCTGGAAATAATTACTCAATAAATGCTTTAGTTTATTGGGCATGATACTCACCCACATAAAACACAGAGAGGGGCTCTGTAAGAATCCCCTGTGCTTGCTTTCAGAAGTCTAATGCAATGGTATAAATAGAGCTGTAACAATAAATATGAATCAGTGAATTTTTGACTTAATGGATGAATGGGTAGCTTGGTGGACAGACGACCTAATGAATGAATAAAGTTGTCAGTGGATTAATGAATGTTTGCATGAATCCCAGAATACCTGTTCCAGATTCTACTTAACAGAAATTGGAAGGAACATCACTGCTTTCACCAAGCATCCTCTATTCTTGAGCTTTGTGACTCAGGAAAGTAGAAAAAGAAGAGGAGAGAGAGAGAAGGCCCTGTTTTGTGTTTTATCACTGCTGTTCTTAATGAAACTTTTTGAGGAATAGCCAGTCCATAATGACCCCAAAAGCATCGTTCATAGCTGAGTACTTCAATATTCTGTGATCGTATTTCAGATCTATCTAGAAACAAGGATACTGTAAGTCAACTTATTTTGGGCACTCACAGCCAGCAATTCTGTCTTCAATAAATGATTCATGTCAGGAAAGCATTTAAGTGCATTTGTTTTCTAATAAGTCTCTCTTCAGGTCCATTATGCATGAATCAAGTCGGGGAAATTGCCTGGGTTCATTGGCATCCCTTTATGAAAATCAAAGAAATGAAAGATTTGAAATCTAGTCTTATCGATCTCCCAGTGTCCCCTACCCTCCTTACCAGAACGTGAGGATGGGGAACAGCAGGGTCTCCAAGAACTCAAGGGTCAAGGGCGCTTAACGAGCAGAGAGGACAACGGAGAGGGACCCACCGGAGAGAAAAGAGCCCGGTTACTGGTGTCTGTGACTGGTGTCTGTGATGCAGAAGAAAAAGAAAGATCACTTGCTGGAGCTTCCCTGGTGGCGCAGTGGTTAAGAATCCGCCCTCCAATGCAGGGGACACGGGTTCGAGCCCTGGTCCGGGAAGATCCCACGTGCTGCGGAGCAACTAAGCCCGTGCACCACAACTACTGAGCCCACGAGCCACAACTACTGAGCTTGTGCTCTAGAGCCTGCAAGCCACAACTACTGAAGCCCACACACCTAGAGCCCGTGCTCTGCAAGAAGAGAAGCCCCCGCAATGAGAAGCCTGCACACCGCAGTGAAGAGTAGCCCCCGCTCGCCACAACTACCGAAAGCCTGTGCGCAGCAGCAAAGACCCAACGCAGCCAAAAATAATAAATTAAAAAAAAAAAAAAAGATCACTTGCTGTCGCCACCCAAATTAGCTCCTCTGAGCAGACCCTCAGGGACCCACCCCACCTACAGGGAACTCTTGATCATGACAGAGGCAGCAGGGTGCTTCCTCAAACCCTACTCCCTGGTAAGTACCCCGGGGTACTAAGGCCATGTTAGTTTCCATGAGTCAGAAGCATTCTAGTTGAGGACATCTGGACAAGTGGCCCCATTTTCCATTTTCTGTGCCATAGAATTGAGAGTGGGTACAGGTGCCTAAGCGTCCGCCCAGCAGAGCCTTTGCACATTCTTTTCTTACCTCACTGACCTCTCCCACCACCCTTGTGGGGTCGGTGTGTCTGGCAGAGCCTCCCACTGACAGATAAGGAAGCTGAGATTTCTAGAGGCCGAGTAACCAAGGTGATACGGACGCACAGATAGATGATCAATAGTCAAACCCAGCCGCCGACTCCATACTGGTGCCTCCGCTTCTGCATTTATTTCTTCAACCACTAGTAGAGTCACGATTTCTGGGCTCCCGAGGAGGGCCGTAGTCCAGCTGACACGTCCCCGGGCAAAATCAGTTCCCAGTCATAGTGCCTTCTGACTTGTGTTTGCACCAGTTAGCTGCTCTGCAGAGCTTCCCATGTCCACGTAGTTTTGTGACATGCTCTTCAAGCTTTGGTTACTGTCACTTCACATCTGCTTGGCTTTCTGAGATGGCCTGTGTCTGATGCTTGGAGCCCCCCCAAGAGCTGGCAGTTTGGCCATCTGTCCAAGGCTGGTGACCTCTGCTGGTTATGTGCCCTGCTCACGTGGCCGCAGGCAGTGTGTCGTCCTCCGCATATGGTGAGAAGTCATCACTCCTGATGGAGCTGGCGACCCAGACAGACTAGGTGGGCTGGGCCAGAAGGAGTGGAGAGATTCGGGCGATCTTCTCAACTTTACTGGAAAACGATGCCGGGGGATGTGCTTGGCTGACTGTGTTCGGCGGTACCCCCACGGTGTCCTGGCTTGGCCGTTCCCAGGCCACATGCACTTGTCTGTCCATAGGGGAGCCTGCTTAAAGGTTAGAGCTCCTCAATACTGAAAAGGTTAGGGTTGTACCCCTTCCCCCAATGGGTACTGAAAATGAAAATATTGAATTATAAACTAAGTTTAAGGAAATTTCCAACAGTGTTTTGAATTTTGCCATAAGTCTTAATTTTAAAGGCTTTTTATTATTATTGGTTTTCGGTTTATTTTGAAATATTAAAGAGCAGCTTTTATGAAAAAAATTAGGTGCCGTGATTTGCTGGGGACCCAAGCACATGTCTGTCTGCACTGGTAACTGGCCTCGGCTTCACACTACTCAGAAGTCTGCCCGCTCCAATCTGCTCCCTTGGTGATGCAGACACACCTTTTATCTGCTCATCCTTTACATATAACGTCTGGCGAGAATTGTGTCCTCAGCTCCTGATTGTAAGACTGTCTGAGGTCAGGGAAATACTGGTGTATTCACAGGGCGCCGAAGTGGTGAGGGTCTGGGTCTTGTCAATACCAGTTTTTATTTCTCCTCCATGAAGTCAGAACAAGGTTCATATTTATTGTATTATGTTCAGCTCTTTTCTTTTTTTAAAATTTATTTTGTTGAAGTATAGTTGATCTACAACGAAGGGTTAATTTCTGCTGTACGGCAGCAAAGTGATCCAGTTACACATATACATACATTCTTTTTTTTTTTTCTTTTTTTTGCGGTACGCGGGCCTCTCACTGTTGTGGCCTCTCCCGCTGCGGAGCATAGGCTCCGGACGCGCAGGCTCAGCGGCCACGGCTCATGGGCCCAGCCACTCCGCGGCATGTGGGATCCTCCCGGACCGAGGCACGAACCCGTGTCCCCTGCATCGGCAGGCGGACTCTCAACCACTGCGCCACCAGGGAAGCCCTACATACATTCTTTTTCATATTCTTTTCCATTATGGTTTATCACAGGATATTGAATAGAGTTCCCTGTGCTATACAGTAGGACCTTGTTGTTTATCCATTCTATATATAATAGTTGGCATCTGCTAATCCCAAGCTCCCAAACCAGCCCTCCCCCAACCCCTCGCCCCCTTGGCAGCCACAAGTCTGTTCTCTATGTCTGTGAGTCTGTTTCTGTTTCATAGGTAAGTTCACTTGTGTCATATTTTAGATTCCACATATAAGTAATATCATTTGGTAATTGTCTTTCTCTTTCTGACTGACTTTGCTTAGTATGATCATCTCTAGGTCCATCCATGTTGCTGCAAATGGCATTATTTCATTCTTTTTTTTTACGGCTGAGTAGTATTCCGTTGCATATATACACCACATCTTCTTTATCCATTCATCTGTCGATGGACATTTAGGTAGTTTCCATGTCTTGGCTATTGTAAATAGCGCTGCTATGAACATAGGGGTGCATGTATATTTTCAAATTATAGTTTTCTCCAAATATATGCCCAGGAGTGGGATTGCAGGATCATATGGCAACTCTATTTTTAGTGTTTTGAGGCACCTCCATACTGTTTTCTTCAACTCATTTCTTTAATATAATTTCTATGGGCACTAACAGGTATTACCCATCATTATAAAGAGGGCCTCAGAACAGAGGAGTGTGAACTGTCTTCCTTTAGGTTGGGAATGGAGACATAATCCCTTCATTAAAACTTGTGACTGGGCTTTGGGACGGTCTTACAAGTCACTTTGGGCTCAGAGGCATTCTGGATTGCGTGGATGTCCGAAAAAACATGTTCCAATGAAGAAAGTCTTATGAAAACAAACAAAAGAAATGGATCATGAGAGCCACAGGCAGAAAGTTTAGTAAAAAAAGATGGTAGCTGGTTTTGGGGCGGGGGCGCGTGGGAAAAGCAGCTGAAGGAGGGGCATGTCACGGGTAGTCTGGGAGCCCCGGTGGACACTGGTACCCAGGAGTGCCCTCCTGAGGCCTGAGCTGGCTGCTGCGTCTAATCAGCACAACACCCGCGGGGACCGGACTATTGCCTCCATTAAACAGATGCAGAAACTGAGGCTCAGAGAACACGAGTTCCTTGCCCAGGGTCACACAGTAGGTAGATGGGCTTGACACTGGCGGCCACCTGCCGAGGTTCCCTTAGGCGGCGTGCCTTGGCCACGCGGCTTTGTCACGGCCCACGTGGGAAGGAGAGAGGTGGGCCGTGTGATGCGACCGCTGTCCTGACCGTGTTGCCTTGGTGACGGTAGGACTGGAGTAGGAGGTGGATTCTACACTGAATAAAGCTGTCTTTTTTGTCGCGGGTGCCAGCTGGTGATGCATGTACCTCACGCCTGCTCCTGGAGGCCCTGAGCTGGTCGCGGGCCATCTCCCTGCTTGGATGGGAGGGGAGGCGAGAGCGGCCCCTTCCTCTTCCTCAGCCTCCATATGTTTTCAGCCTTCACAGGTGTGTGACTGAGTTGATGGCCATGCCACGTGGCAGCAATAATGGTGTGACGATCATAACGGTCTCCATGCAACCTCCATCAGTCTTCCATTTTTGAAAAGGTTTCAAGATTAATTGGAATAGACTCATTTAAAGCAGAAATGTGTCTGCTTCCCCACTTGGAAGATTAATTTTCCTTATTTCATTTCAGTTTTGGGTTTCATGATTTCATGATATTCGAGTTTTATCAGGACTTCATAAAATATTTCGGAAACTTCCAGAGATCGAACATAATTTAAAAATATATTTTCCACTGAGTACCTTATAAAATAGTTCACACACTCTCAGTTGTTGGAAATGCAGCTAGGCACCAGCTCGCTCCGACTGCACCAACTCTGTGAGGTCAGAGCCCTCCAATCCCAGGGACCGTGGGAGAGCCGGATTGGGGTGTGGGGATGGCAGACCTTCTACCTGGAAGGAGGGCATGACGGGGTCTCTGCAGGACTGACTGGTGGGGCAATGGCTCAAAGACCCACGATCACCCCAGCAGTCAGACAGGGAACCGTGAGGTGAAATATGGAACCAAATTCATGAAATAAGGCCACGTTCCTGTGGAGTCTAGCTGCCTTGGGCTTCCTGTCTTAAAAGCAGCCTAACCTGAGCTTAGTTTACTCTCTTTTCGACTTTTGCATGTTCCCTGGTCTCACTAAACCTCAGTTTCCTCATCTGTAAAATGGGGATAACAATACCTTCCATAGTAGGTTTTTGTGACTGTTAATGAGACAATGTGCGTGTAAAACATTCAGTGGACTTATTCTGCTGCACTGGGTACCATTCAGAAGACCTGATGTTTAACTCTAGATATTTTAACCTTGTAGCTGTCAGAGCTACAAAAGGCCTTAGAGAATACCTCATTTAATTTCCTTTATCTTTGTTTTTTCTTACGACAGAAGAAGTTACCTAGGTTATCCATCTGGCTTTACCTGATCCTGGTTTCCTTGGATTAGATTTAAAACTCTTTAGAATTTCTTTTTTCTCTTATAAGCTGCTCAGAAGCAACTGTTAAACATAAACTTAGAAACCTCAGTTTTCTATAGGCTTACATTTTTATTATCCTAAAAGTAGATTTTGGAGAGAGACTGAGTGAGGGTTATTTATGATCGGATGTGATGAAATAGTTGAGTGTGATTTATGACTTCTTCGGAGCTTTTGTTTTAATGGACTTCACGTATATGGTACCAGGAGTATTAGACAAAGGACTGTCCCATCAAATTTTAAAATAAGCTAATTTTATAGAGGCTTCTGCCAACCCATTAGACAATGATAATTTTTTAATTGAGGAATATTTTAGTAAGAGATGGTCCCAGAGACAGTTAAATTCAGTCTAGAACACTTTCTCTCGTGTTTTGTTTTGGGCCTTGGGCCAGTGTAACTCCCGGGCATCCAAAACTAAATTTAATCCATGTTTCTCAGGAGGAAGTGCTAAGTGGCTGCCTCGGGCTGCCACCAGTTCGTTGCTGCCCTCTTGGAGATTTTTGCTAAATTTATTTAACCTCAAGTAGAATTCGAGATCTGAAAGCTGGACCACCGGAACACCCCGCCACTCATTTCGCCTGGGACGGCATCCACATCCCTTTCCTGCAAGGCACCTTTGTGCCTGGGTATTCTCTGCCTTATAGACCAAAAGTATTGGTCCAGAAACAAAGTCCACCAGCCAGCCCTACCTGAGTGGTGCACGCACACACATAAAGATTAACTACTGGTAGTGTTTTCTAGAGTTGTGATTATTCTCTCTATATATAATTCGGTGACCTTTATCTCCCAATATCATAATGAAAATGTTTCCATCTTACTCCAAACCTATTACAGTGATACTTTCTTCATTCGATTGTGTGGGTTTCCCATAATTCACTTGATGGTTTCCTCATGTCAGAAAGGTAAGTGGTTTCTAATTTGGGGTGCTTACAAATAGTACTGGTTGAATATCTTGGTGCAGAGAGAATTTTCTAAAAGCTGGTTTTATCCTTGAGAGAGATGGTCAGAGGTTGGCCTACGAAATCAAGTGGTGTGAAGATGTTGAGGTCTTTCTGTGTATGCCACGTTGCTTTCTAAAAAGACTGTGTGTTTGTTCTCATTGTGAGAATGAGTCCGTTTTACCCCAGCTCTTTTAAAATGGTGTATTATCAGTTTTAGTTTGCAATATAAAAAGTAGTATTGTTTCAATTAGCATTTGTTAGATATCTTTTCTATTTTGTGAACACTATTCTAGTGTTTGGGATTAAAAGAGCCTAAATAATGGTTGTATAGGTTTCAGTGATGGTACTAAATTGATCATGGGCATTATCTTAGCAATTCCACTTGGAGTGATTTCTTCGGAAGGAAGCTTTGGCTTCTTCGAAAACCCTGACCTGGTTTAATTCTGTCATGTAAACGTACAAAAAACAAAAAAACAAACAAAAGAAAACCCCACCAAAATCGTTAAAAACAAGCTAGTGAAAGAGTTCATCCCATTTCAGGTTTACTCTCTTCCTGAGTGTGTCTGAAGTTCATGCTTATTTAATAGTTGCAGAGTATTGACTAGGGCAGAAGACCGAAGTCTTAACTCAGGTCCTCCCGTTCGTTGTCTAATTTGATGCTTTATGTTGAAGCTGCATCTTTAGAGAAGGATGCACCTTGAATTCTCTCATGGGGAGATTCTGAGCTGCTTTTGTTTGTGTATGTTTCCGCTGACGGCGGCCGGGTGGCATACGATGCCATCTGCGTTCCCACCCCTCACCTGCAAGAGTCCCAGGGAGCAAAGCTCCACTAGTGTGTGCATGCCACCTTCTCTGCGTCTGCCCGGTTTCAGGGTAGAAATCTGCGTGGGAAACGCAAGGGTAATGAAAGCGTCCTGCTGGCTGGCACTTTCCCTTATTCCGAAGTCCCTTTGTCATCTCCATGCTTTGCCAAGGTTAGTACCTAGTTAAAAGGGTACCATCCATGTGAGTTTAGGTGAACGCATCACTTCCCATTTCGGAGTCACTAGCAGTAAAGGACAGATTAGAATGAAAACAAATGGGGGAGGAAAGGTTTTAACACATTTCAAGGTAAATTAAAAGAAAACATCAGGATCTATCAGTAGATAGGGAGTGAGAAGGAAAACTGATTTATATCTCACTGGCTTTCCCAGGGATGCCAAAGTAATACATCTTAGCTGCTTCTTCTTTCTTTTCTTGAAATGAGAGAAAAATTCTCCCATTATTGTGTGCTCCCTGTGTTCCAGGCATTGTGTTAAGTGTTTCAGATGCTTTATTATACGTGAGCCTTGCAGCAACCTTGTGTTGGCGGTCTTGTTCTGGTTTCGCAGAGGAGGAAGCTGGGGGTTGGGGTTGTGGAAGTTCTGTAACGGATGGAGCTAGGCAGTGGCCGAGCCTGGATTTCTAGCCAGAACTGCCTGATTCGAATGTTCCTGCAATGTCCCTTACCCTCTAGCATCTGGCCTGTATCACCCTCACCATCAGCTGTGCTTGGATTCAAGGTGGTCTCAGGTTGCCTTCACGTTCCAGAATTTCTCTTGTCTGTTGCTGAGGGGCTGGATTTCCACCTTTCCGCTCACCTGACAGGGTGAGCCCACCCCGTGGTCCTTCCTCATCAAGTTTGCAAGCAGCCTGCAGGGACCACCTTCATCATCCCGTGTTCTCCATCCTCTGACCACATCTAACCAATGGCAGGGATGCTGGGAAGCGCACCCATCCAGCTCTGTGCCCGGGAAGAGGGAGAATCTCATTCTCGTTATAGAAAAGAACAATAAAACACGGGGAAGAAAAAAGAAACCACCTGTAATCCTTCCACCAAAAATTAGAGGAAAAGGCAAGAATTTTAAAATGTTTTCTCTCTACCTGTTTTTATCACTGGTCAGTTCTTTACACCATCTTTCCTCAGTATGGTACCGAACTGGCAAATCACCACATTAGAGAGAAAGCTTGCCTTTAGTCAAGAAGGGTAGGATGGTCCCCCCCAAACTTCTATCTGTAATAAACTTAAGCCATGCAACACATATTCACCCACTAGACACCCCCCTAAAAAATTTAGCCTTGTCTCTCTTTTAAAGACTATGCTTGCCTTTAGTCAAGAATGGTAGGATCGTCCCCCCCAAACTTCTATCTGTAATAAACTTAAGCCATGCAACACATATTCACCCACTAGACACCCCCCTAAAAAATTTAGCCTTGTCTCTCTTTTAATAATCAGTTAAATTGTTTAATAAACTCACAGCACTACTTACCTTATTCTTTACCATGCATTTCCTTTGCTATTCTTGTGGTTTTTGCTCTTGAATATAAATTTCAGAATCAACTAAAGTTTTGCAAAAAACAATAGCCTCCTTGGAATTTTGATTGCAATCTATTAGCCCTTTTTGTAGATAAAGAATCCAAGATTCAGAAAAGTTAATTTACCTGAGATACACAAACAGTAAGAGGTATAACAGAGCCTCAAACCCAGACAGTTGAACTCCAAGCCCACACCAGTCTAGGAAGGGGATCTGGGGCAGGACAAAGCCAGCCAAGGCCCGCCTGTCTGTGACCCCCCACCTCGTGACTCCTAAATATCACCGACGTTGTGTTAGACCCCTGGTTCATGCAGTACTAGCGAGGGTTTTACCAAAGGGCATGCTGGTCCCTGGACTTACACAAGGAAAAAAAGAAAATCTTACTTTTACTTCATCATGCCCTACTTCTGACAGGAAACCGAGCAAGGCAGCATTCAACCCCCTGCGTTTCCAGCGTCAGCTGACTTCCATTTCTTAGTGTTAAATCAGCAAAGCAAAGGCTTTGTCAAATACTTTCCAAACACTAGGTCCCAGAAACCTAGTGAAGAATCACACTTCTTCTGGCCCAGATTGTCTGGAAGCTTTTAGAGGCTAATCCAAGGACAAATGAATACAGCACGTGAACATTCCACCTCAAACCGTAGCTGCCGCTGAATCGTCACCGACGTACGTCACTTCTATTCATGTAGCTCCTGAAAGACAGGTGCATCGAGGTGAGCCGCCAGCTTAATGTCTGTGCCTTCGAGAGAGACTGGGTGTGTTGAAACTAAGTAAAGAGTTTGACAACTTGGAGGTGTCCCAGGGCAGTGCTTTCTGAAAAAGATTGAAGAAGGGCTGCTTCAGCCCCTGCAGCCTCCTGGCTTTGTGCCAGAGAGCAGGGCTTCTGGGGAGACACATGGCAGGTCTCAGCTGAGCCGAGCTGACTTCAGGGAAATCAGGCCAAAGGTACTTTCTAGTTCCCTCCTCTCAGAAACACATAGGAATCACAGCGTGCCTTCCAGTTAGTCTAAGTGAGGGTCATGTTTTACAGGAATGCACCCCGTGACTGTCCTTATGCCCAAGACTGTCCTCAGAACCAGCCTAGGAGGCCCAGAAGCAAGTCCCGTGTCCCCAACTCTGCATCTGGTTTGGGACTGTGAACCTCACTGAAGGCTGCACTGGTTTTGCCCTGGGCTCATTTCTGGGCTGCTCTGTGGAGGGGAGCTCTGAGCCCAGGAGAAGCCTCACCTCACACCCCAGGGGTGAAGTCGCCCAGAGAGCTGGAGGAGAAAGAGCTCGGACGTCAGACTGAATCCTTTTAAGCACTGTTAAAATAATTAATTAATTAATTAATTATGGCCGTGTTGGGTCTTCGTTGCTGCGCGCAGGTTTTCTCTAGTTGCGGCGAGCGGGGGCTGCTCTTTGTTGTGATGCGCGGGCTTCTCACTGCTGTGGCTTCTCTTGTCGCGGAGCACGGGCTGTAGGCGAATGGCCTTCAGTAGTTGTGGCGCGCGGGCTTCAGTAGTTGTGGCGCACGGGCTTAGTTGCTCCGCGGCATGTGGGATCTTCCCGGACCAGGGCTCGAACCCGTGTCCCCTGCATTGGCAGGCGGATTCTTAACCACTGCGCCACCAGGGATGTCCCATATATGTAATTTTAATTAAGTTCCAGCTCTGTGCCAGTGACTGCTTCAAGGCTTGGGGAGACAGGGGTATCTTCAGGATAGTCGTGTGACCCGGAGGAGTGACAGTCCAGTGTAGGAAGGTGAACAGGCGAACCAGTAACACACTAACGGCAGAGGGTGCCGCCTGGGCGCCCCCTCCAAGCACCACCCCGGGGGTGGCCCCCAACCTCCCCCGGGCAGGCGTGCATTCGGGGAGGTCTTGCCAGAAGAAGTGCCGTTTGGGCTGAGACCTGGAGATGCCGAGTGGAGGCAGGCGTGGAGGGGTCGCTGGGGGCAGTAGGCAGGCAGGAGGGAAGGTCCAGAGATGCGGACTCTGGCCGCCAGCCTCCCCTTAGCGGTGAGGCCGGTGGAGCCCTGACCGAGTTGCTTAACCTCTGTGGGCCTCATTCCCTCCTCTGTAGTAACAGTGCCTGCCTCGCAGGCATTAGGGCAGTTAAAGGGCCTATTCTTTTTCAAGGACTGAAACTGTGCCCGACCTGAAGGAAGCGCTATTATAAATGCTTGCTGGGATTCCCTGGCGGTCCAGTGGTTAGGAAGGACTCCGCGCTGAGGGCCTGGCTTCAGTCCCTGGTCGGGGAGCTAAGATCCCACAAGCTGCATGGCTTGGCCAAAAAAAAAAAAAAAAAAGGAAAGTTTTTGAAATAAAAATAAATCAACGAATGTACAACGTGTTTACATTTTTTAAATTTTGGGCCACTTGGCTTGTGGGAACCTTAGTTCCCTGACCAGGGATCAAACCCGTGCCCCTTGCAGTGGAAGCTTGGAGTCCTAACCACTGGACCACCAGGGAATTCCTTGTAGAATGTGTTTAATCTCGAGAGTATATTTTTCTTCTAAGAGTGTTTTTTCCCCCGCCTATAAGAGGAGACAATATTTTTTCTCACAGTTGACATCGGTGTGTGTTTCAGGCGTATTCCTGAGGCCCGGCCTTCCTCTCGCTGGACGTATTCTACGGCGGGTGTCTGTCGTTTGGTGGAGGCGCACCCCCCAGCATGGGCCTCATCGCGTTGCTGAAGTCTCAGTTCCTGTGCCATCTCATCTTCTGTTACGTATTTATCGCCTCGGGGCTCATCATCAACACCATTCAGCTCTTCACCCTCCTTCTCTGGCCAATTAACAAGCAACTCTTCCGGAAGATCAACTGCCGGCTGTCCTACTGCATCTCCAGCCGTAAGAGACTTTCTCCTGTTTCTCTATTTGCATCTTCACTGCCAGTGTGTGTGTGTCACAATTAGGACTTCTTACGTGGCTTCACTACGGCTTTTAGTGTATATGCTAAGATTCTTTGGTTTGTTTCTGTTTGTTTTAGGTTTGAAATGTCTATTTTGTCCTCACTCTTTTTTGTTGTTGTTGTTGTTTTTGTGGTACGCGAGCCTCTCACTGCCGTGGCCTCTCCCGTGGCAGAGCACAGGCTCCGGACGCGCAGGCTCAGCGGCCACGGCTCACGGGCCCAGCCGCTCCGCGGCACGTGGGATCTTCCCGGACCGGGGCACGAACCCGCGTCCCCCGCGTCGGCAGGCGGACTCTCAACCACTGCGCCACCAGGGAAGCCGTGTCCTCACTCTTAAAGAATTATTTTTTGAATAAGTAATGCCAATAGCACAAAATTCAACAGGCACAGAGGGGTATCCTGTGGAAACCAAATAAGCATTCTGTTTCTGTTTCTTTAGTATTTCCTCCGAACCTTTTTCAGATTTCTCCAGTTTTATATACATTCGTGTGTGTGTGTGTGGTGTGTGTGTGATTATACTAGACTGTTTTAAACATGACTAATTCAACTGGCCTGAATTTCAAAACTGAAAATGATCCAGGATGAACCTGAGTATTGGGATGTCTAGAGATGAGTTTGGTGCTGATGGACCAGAAATCTGTACCTGTTCTCAGCAGCGCAGACGCAGTGAGCATTGTTACCAGTTACATGTAGGGGTGTGAATACAGTTTTTAAAATGAGCTCTTTCAAATTGAGCAATTTAAAAATCTCAGCTACCTCAGATTATGCCAAGAGTCCAAAATTATAGATCTTTTTGAAACCCTTAAAATGAAGCAATCAGATTTAAATTTGAATTGAAATAACACAGGCTGCATACAGTTATCCAAATGGATTACTACTGATTCAGTGAGTTGTTTTTGAAACTTCAAAGTACGATCTTGTGAGGAACAAATGATAAAAACATGCTTATTCGTAATTTCTTTTTTATTTTATTTATTTATTTATTTATTTATTTTTTGTGATACACGGGCCTCTCACTGTTGTGGCCTCTCCCATTGCGGAGCACAGGCTCCGCGGCACGTGGGATCCTCCCGGACCGGGGCACGAACCCGTGTCCCCTGCGTCGGCGGGCGGATTCTCAACCACTGCGCCACCAGGGAAGCCCCGTAATTTCTTTCACCAGCTCAGAACTGGCAGATATGTCTGATACTATTGGTGATGTGGTTTGTGTGCTAGACCTACTATGTCTTGGGTTGTAGTGTTTTACATAAATGTCTTGAGAATGTTCATAGATCATAAAGTCACAGTTACAAAAAAATGTATCTTTAATCCATATATCTATGGCCTATTGGGTGCCCCCACTCGTTCAAGGCAATCGTGGGTAATGCAGATTTCCTTTTCATACATTTCACCATAACATAGGAGATGGCCAGAACCTGGATTGTAGCTGTTTGAGGAGAAAAGACTTTGTATAATCAAGAGAAGGAGATAATAGCCTGAGATTTACTTTATAATTTTAAGTGTCTTTTTACACTTAAGTGCCTATTTAAAGAAAACTTAAATTTAACAAAGCAATGCTGATTGCACTTTTCATCAAAACCTGCACTTGTATGATTTGTACACACCTATGGAGAGTCCCAAATCTGTCAGTTTGCAATTTGAAATCATGTGTATTTGCACTGTCGTAACCCCTATTTAAATCTCAGACAGGTGGTTAAGCACTGACTTTCCCATTTGGAGTCGAGAAATAAGAGACAGGATCTGGGACGAGAGTTCCTAAGAGTACTCTGTTTCGCTTTCGGTAGATGGTGAAGACATACCAAGGTTTCAGCAAGGCCAAGTCAATATTCTTCTAAGGGCACCGTAGCCTATGTGCCTCTGGTGGAAATTAAGACGGGGAACAGATTCAGAAAGCAGGGTGGAGTTTTCAACATGACAGATTAATTAAATTACTTAGAATGATTCCAAATGAAACCACCATCCAAGCCACTGGCATTTCCCCACGCAGGCAGTGAAATTTCACAAAAGATTCCGAAGCACATCCATCCAGGCACATCCTATCCCGGGACGTCCCACAGCGCTGTGTGCCTACTGCCCCCGAGGAAAGCTTCCAGGGGCTTGTGCTGAGCCCTGGGGGAAGGGAGGGCTTCTCTCTGGAGGAGAAGGGGAAGGCAGCGCGTCCTGGGTTTGGCTGTGGCATTCACTGTAGCGAGGAAAGCTCCCCCATGCCTTCCCCGGCTTCTCCATTCCTGGTATCCCAGCATGTGTTAGATACAAAGCTGTTCTCCTCTCTCTCTCTCGGAACTTGTCCTCTGTAGTTAATAGGTTTCCTTATACCCTGAGTGTTTCACAGCAACAACCAAAGACCTGTAAGAGACAGTGATCAACTGAGCTGTTGACCATCTGAGGCTGCGGTGCGTGGGCTATTGAACAGCTTGGAATGAGAGACGGTCAGACCCCTTCTGTTTGCTTTCACTCCCTTCCTCTTCCCTCTGAGTTGAGATAAAAACTCTTCATGGGGTTTAATGAATCACTCTAAAGCTTAGAAGATCAGTAGCATTCACCATGTGCAGCTGATTTTTAAGAAAAAAATTGTTTCCTAGAGACTTGGATCCCCTCCATCACCTGCTCACTTTTTACTAATAGAGCCGTGCCGTCATCCTTTTTAAAAAAATGTTAAGAGCTTGCTGTTGCACCAGGTGAGTCCAAAGTAGTCGCCAGCCCTGGTGTGTAAAAGGCCACTCTGATGTAAATGACAAATAGAGACGGTTTCCAGCATGACACACACAGCAGAGAATCTTAGTCTGGTGGCCAGGACCGCCATCAGGAATAACAATTTGAAAGTTTATTTGATCTAGGTGGCTGACTTTGGGAGGGTTGTTTTATTTCCTTTTCGCCTAGCTTTGTAGGCCCAGGAGGCTAAGACGGGCTGGCTTAGCGTGCCGAATGAGGAAGGGGGGATGCAGCGAGCTTTTGCAAGGTGAGGAGAAGGAAGAAAGTTACGAGAAGCTGAGTAGAGTTGTATGACCCTTCCCTCGCGCAGGATGTGTCCTTTAATCTCTTGGGAAAGGTGGCCAAGACCAGCTGCCTTGTTTTCCTTCCCCTCTGACACGGTGGGTTTTAAGAAGCAGAGAAGAATCTGGAGAATCTGTTAATGGCGGAGTTCTTTAAAAGGGGAGGGGGGTGTGGAGGACTGCAGCCGACGTAGTGTTCCGTGGAGGACCCGTGACACAGAACTGCTTGGAGACACCACTCCCAATCCACCCACCAGCCCCGGTGCCCTGCTTCCAAATTCCGTGCTGTTGCCAGCCAGCTCCGTGCATTAAGCCTGCCGCTTACTTTTTCTGGACCGTGATGCTCGTGGATTCCATGGCCGTCCAATCCACAGGTCCACTAGGTGCCTCTGATGGGCAAGGCCGTGTGGTGGCGAGGAGGGGTCAGAGTCTGGAGTGCTGAGACACAACATAGGACATCCTGCCCTCCTGTTTGCAGGCTGTCCCCTTGGGCGAGCCACGCAAACCCTCTGAGCTCAGCATAGAGTAGCGGGACGGGTCACCGTGACCGGTTGAGAAAACAGGATGAGATGCTGTGTACAGAAGTGCCTTGTGAACTGTTGAAAGCACGTCAGATTTAGGATGAAAACTGGAATTTGTGTCTATGGAGGGAAGGAGCTTTGCGGGGGGTTGGGGGAAGGGATGGGAGGTGGGGGGACAGGCAAGGGTATCTTCTCATTATGGCAGTTAACCTGGTTAGGTAACTTTAAAAAATGAACTACATTTGAATAAAGGAGAGGGAGTGGAATTGACCAAGATGCCAATATTTTTCTAATAAGGACTTTAGTTCTTTTTGGTTCTGCCCTTGGGAGATATTTACGTCTCTTTTCAGCACCTCTCTCCGTGTCCTGCCGCCCTGACTTGAAGGTTATCGGCTACTTTATTTGTAGTAGGTAGTGGTTGAGCATGAACGGGGAGAAGCAAGCTCTCTTTCACCACCTGTAATACCGCCCACGGGTCCTCCCTTGAAACAGATGTCAGTTTTCCTGCTGTGACAGTAACGGACCCCAGGATGTAGAAGTCCCTTCCGAGTTGTGACCCGAGGGCGCGCTCAGTAGCGTGACTGACAGACGCCCTCCCCGGAGCCCCAGTGGGAACCGGACTTCACTGAAGATGCTTCCTCGTCCCTCCTGTCCTTGGGGCACCCCCCTGCTCCCCGCAACTGCGACCACACCATCAATCTGATTCTCCTGGGCTGCAGGCTGGTCCCTGGGGCCGTTTGGCCAGGTATGCTTTGGCCAAACGGCCATCTCCCATAGCGTGAATTTGGCTGTTTTTGTGCATTTCTTTCTTTTGTCTCACTCGAACGCTTCTCCTACCGTAGCCCCTCCCGAAGCAGGATGAGAATTGTTTTTTAAAGGTCCTGATATGAGTTCCCGATTCTCCGCACGTATTAGTTTTCCTTTCTTTGAGATTAGCTGGCGCTGGTGTGGCAGGGGAGACCTCAGCTGTTGGGAGGCAGTAGGACAGGGCCCGGGAGCCCTGGATGGGAGACGGAGAGCGGGAGAGGTGAGGTGGGCGTCAGGTGTCCTCCTCAGTGCCTCCCCGCCCAGAGTCGGTCCCCGGTCAGTCCCCCTGAAGAGAGGGACGGCACCGGAGCAGCCGAAGTGGAAGTGGAGATGGAAGGGGGCCCCTCCCCGGGGAGGGTGGAGGGAACTCCAGATGAGCGAACACCCCCAGGAGCCCCCCAGGATCTGTTCCTGGACTTCCTCCGAGTGCTGCTTTCCAGACGGAAGTTGTTACTGATCCATTTGGCGGGGGATTTCTCAGAGGCACATGGCTCCCCTAGGAGCAGGCCTGGGGAAGCAATCCTCGCCTTTTACCCAGAGGACCCACATAGCTATGGATCCTGGCCGGGGTTGGGGGGAAGGGGGAGGGGGGCCTCAGACAGGGAGGAGGGGTTGGTGTCCCTGGGGGTTCCGTTTCCGAGCAGGACCAGGAGAAGCGGCGATGAGACACATAGCTGTGTGTGTCACGAGGCGAGGGCTGCAGCCGCGTGTCCCCCGTGCCAGGAAAATACAAGGCCAGTCCAGGGTGTCTTTGGTAAGAAAGTGATCCACCAAGGAGGGGGTCGCTGTGGCATTTTCCAGCGTGACCTTGGGAGAAATAATACGAGCTGTTCACTTGGCGGCCGGCTGATCCGTGTCTCTTCCCAGCTTGATTAATGGCACGGCTGCTTTTTCTTATTTTAGTCCAAGCTGACTTTTCACTCTTTTCTGTTACGAGCACGTTTGACTCCTTCACTTGTCACAACAGTTATCACCCCCAAGGTGTCAGAAAAGGTCTGTGTTACATTCTCCCCAGGCCCCTGATCCTGACCCTTCCCATCGCTGTCTTGGATCCCGCTGAAGTGTGGGCCTCCTGGTACCTTCGCTGGGGAGTCGCGACCCAGGACCTGGGTGTTCTCTCTGCAGGTCTGCAGGTTCACCCTTATCAGTACCGGGTGGGGATCACCTCCCAGAGGGAGTGCGGGTAACTGGCTGTCAATTGACCAAAGCAGAAACCCCGGGGCTTCCCTGGTGGCGCAGTGGTTAAGAAGCCGCCTGCTGATGCAGGGGACACGGGTTCGAGCCCTGGTCCGGGAAGATCCCACGTGCCGCGGAGCAACTAAGCCCGTGCGCCACAACTACTGAGCCCGTGCGCCACAGCTACTGAGCCCGTGTGCCACAACTACTGAAGCCCACGTGCCTAGAGCCCGTGATCCCCAACAAGAGAAGCCACCGCAATGAGAAGCCCGCGCACCGCAACGAAGAGTAGACCCCGCTCGCCGCAACTGGAGAAAGACCCGTGCGCAGCAATGAAGACCCAACGCAGCCCAAAATAAATAAATAAATTTATATATATATAAATCGGGTGGCCCCGATCCACGGTGACTGTGTCTTTGAAAAAGGGGGGAACGTGGACACAGAGGCAGCAGACACAGAGGAAGATGATGTGAAGACACTGAGACCGGAAACCAGCGGGGAGGCCAGAGCGGATTCTCCTGCAGCCTCAGAGGCAAGCAGCCTTGCCCACACCGTGATCTCAGGTTCTGGCCTCCAGAACCCTGAGACGTAGTTCCCTTCATAAGCCCCCAGTTTGGGGTACTTTGTTACAGCAGCTCCAGAAAACCAATGCACTCTGCGTTCTAAGTCTTTTTTCTCCCACTGTGCCTGTGAAGTGAAGTGCAGAGTTAAGGCCCTAGTATAGCACTGACACGAGTGATGCTCTGTTTATTTCTCCCTCCTCCCCCCTCCCCCCTCCCCCTCCCCCCTCGCCGGGCTTCTGCTACCCTTTTCCCCCATTGTTTTACTGGCAATACAGGGAATGAGAGATTATACAGACTGAAGACCTTGCTTTTTATTTATGGACCAAGCCACAGAATCCCTCTTTCCTGCTTCTTAAAGTCAGGGATCTCCAATGAGGGAAGTGGGGCTGGTGACACTGGATGTGGAGGAAGGTGGCCAAGTGTAGAAGCCTCACCTGGAGGCAGCAGTCCCACTGGTCCGGCCAGTGACCAGCACGTGTGTGTCCAGGCTGGCCCGTGGGGCAGATCTTCTGATGAATGGAGACGAAGGCTTGTAGGTTTCTTTCATCCTGGGTTCTGTGTATTTTCAACTGGCATTTATTTTGATCTCTCTGCGTACTCCCTCACTAAGTCCAGAACTGCTTTGGCTAATCACCAGAGCAGTCTGCCTAGGAAAACTCGAATGAAACTGTCCTTCGAACCTGGAAGAAGTTCTCCCAGGTGAATGAATGGGGTAAGGGAATTGCCTGCCCATAATGCAGTGCTCAGGTCTGTCTTAGTAACAACCTCTCCGGCCATAAAGGGGTCACAAATCTTTTCTTCCTCTCCTTGCTTTGCGTAACGAAGTAACAGGAATGAAGTCATCTGGCCCAGGCAGTCTGCTCCGTTGGCCCGCGCACACCTGGATCTTTCGTTCTGAAGGATCCCGGAAGCCGTCTCCCCAGCTCCCTTCAGATCCAACGTCTTTTCTTCCTGATCCGTGTTACACTCCGGCTCAGTTCTTCTTGGAAGGAGTTTGTTTAGAATTGGGCATTTACTTTGCTGACCTTTTCCACGCCAAGCTTGTTGCAAAATTAGCCTTTTGTGTCAACACCCTTTTGTTTGTATAGGGGAAAAAAATATTGGCATTGAGAGCTGATGATTACTTCAGTGTGTTATTAGCTCGATTCATCAATAAGTATCACAGCTATGTAGTTGATAATGCCTGGCGATTGGAAGCCTGGTAAATATACAAATGGCCTCATTTTATGCAACTGATTCAGTGAAAGGAGAGTGATAGGTAAGGATACTGGATTTTTTTTAAGTTTTACAAACGAGTAATATGACTGTGCTATAGCATGCCTTGTTTATTTTGAGTAACAATCCATTTCTGTATCTTAAATATATGTGTGTGTGTATACATGTAAATATATATGTTTTACTCATAGTACAGGATATACACGTGATTCTTCCTGAGAAAAAGTGATCTTGTGTTTTAAATAGAGAGCTTAATCACTCAATTTCAAATAGATGTATTAAGACGTATTAAAGAAACAGCAGATTTAGGAATACAAACGTGATACTGAGTTGTGGGAGCAGATGCTTACCTTAGAGCAAGGTGTCTTTGCTGTTGATGTGGTTTATAAATAAATTAATTCTCAGCCAAGGTGCCCATTTGTTTTTGCAGGCATTAAATTGCACTTGTGACTTAGGTTACAGCTTTCAAATTAGGTTATAAGTTTGACTTTGGTGTCTTGTAACTTCATGAGACAGCTGGGTGTGATCTTCAAAGTGGGCTGGGTATTCCCTAGGAGGAAAACAAGACGAGCCATTAGGATATAAAAAGAAAACCTTAGAGCTTCCAATTTATGTTTTTTTATCATATATATAGATAAGATTTAAAAATTGTATATATTTTATAAATTATATAAAACAAAAAATTATTGTGTATAAAATTTGCATATGCTAATTGTACATAGTTTTTAAAAATTTAAACAGTCAAAATCATTTGAAGACCACTGCCTTAGCCTATGGGCTTGGGTGTCAGCATCCTGGAGATAGAATTTAAATAGCACAGTTAGAAGCAAGGGGGAAACAGCCTTCATAGAAATAAGCTCCAAAGCAAAGGGAATATGAATAGCCAAAAGAATTTCCATATTTCCCTCTATTTCAGTGTATCTTGGGTCCAGATGGGATTGGAGGCTTTTCAGACATTTTCGAGCATCCCTCCTCTGGTCCTATCCCAGTTCTCCAGAAAGGAGGGCAGATATTAGATTAAGAGTCTTCCCCACTTCCACATTTTGTTTTGAAGAAAAAAATCCTAGAACTGCTTTGGTGTTCTATCACAATATTTTAAAATATATCCTATCCCACTCTCCCATCTCAGAATACCTGGCTACCTCCTGTGAAAAGCACTGTGCAGAGTAGGTCTTCTCGGACGTTCTTAGGCTCCCTGGTGGTTCCCATGTAGCTTTTTTGGAGGTTTGATATAAGCATCCTGTGTCTAGGGCCATGGAGGGGTAACCCGCTCAGGTGTCCCCTAACAAAACTGCACTGGCCTAGCCACTTTGGTGACTGGGGCTTCATTTTTTCATTTGTAAAAGGAGGGAAATAAATGTTAATGTGCTATAAAAATCTAAGGTGAAGGTATTCCTGCCTTAATCCCCACTTAGTCAGCCAAGAGTGGGACGGCTGGGATTGAGCGTGCTTTCAGCGGAGCTCTGATACCTGGAACGCGGGAGGAGGATATGCGCCTGGGATGCGGGACGATCGTGGGAGGAGGCACTGGGGGCTGCGTGGCTGTCGTGCTTGAAGAGGGCCCAGGTGTATCTCGTAACCTGTGAAGGTAGGAGTTGAGCGTCTGGGGAGTGACCAGACACACGTGCAAACCCGCTAATGACAGGAACCATCCAGGAGCAGAGCAGGAGTCTCGGGAAGCTGGGAGTCCCTCCTGCGAACTCGGTGGAGACTGGGACTGACGTTCAGGGAGGGGAAGGCGCTCAAACCGCTGACCTTTCGGGGGGAGCTGCTCAGAGGACCTCTAGGATCCCTTCCAGCCTTAGGACTCGGGTCGGGAACAGTCACGTGGTAGGTAGGGTGCAGGGGGCCTGCCACAGTCTGGGTGCCGAGGGGAGTGTGGCCACGGCTTCCTGATGAGGCCACCCTCAGAGTTGCAAAAAGAATATGAGCATTTGTCTCAGAAAAAATGAGCATAGAGTAGATAAAGCGCTGACCGAGGTACAGGTGTGCTTAGGCAGGGATGGAAGGAGAGGCTGGCGTGGCATCACTTAGACGTGGGGGCGAGCATAACACACTGTGTTTAAAATGACAGAATTATAAACTTTCGGCAGTAAAAATGTTCTGAACTGGCCAGAAGGTTAGGAGCACGAGTTAGAAACGAGGCCTGCTTTGGCGACCACTTTACCTGATATGTGTCCGTAGAGCAGGGGCTGGGCACAGGGGTGTGGGAGGCGAGGGCTCAGCACGCTGGTGAAGCTCTTCCCCGTCTGCCTCTCCCTCCCGTGTGGCCCCCGGTGGCCCCAGGTGGTCTGCAGGGTGACCGGCCTTCCCGGCTTGCCTCCCGCTGGCAACATGGGGGCGCCCCAGGCAGACTCAGGTCGGTCACCTCACTGGTCCAAGTGCAGGTGGCCAGACCTAGACCGTCCCCAGAACTAGTCACCCAGCTCATGTTCATTTCCTGCCCCTTGTGGGGGATCTTAAGCCATGGGTCACACGTACTATGGTGCTGTTCACTCCCAGGCATTAGTTTTATACTTAACCTGCCTTTTATCCTAAGAATTCACCACTTTGTGTTTTACAAGGAGCTTTGGTTTTGTTTTGTGTGTTTTTGTGGCACGCGGGCCTCCCACTGCTGTGGCCTCTCCCGCTGCGGAGCGCAGGCTCCGGACGCGCAGGCTCAGCGGCCACGGCTCACGGGCCCAGCCGCTCCGCGGCACGTGGGATCCTCCCGGACCGGGGCGCGAACCCGCGTCCCCCGCATCGGCAGGCGGACCCTCAACCACTGCGCCACCAGGGAAGCTCTACAAGGAGCTTTTTTGACAGACGCTCTAATGGGACGTTTAGCTGGAATGTTCTCTGGGCAAACACTGCAGCCATTCATCCTGTGTTGTGTAAATACAACGTGTGCGTGCGTGTGAGCGCGTGTGTTTAGCTCGTAGTCTTTCTCAGGGAAGAAAGGAGCTGCATCTATTCGGCAATAATGAAAAAAAGTGAGGTTTGTTTGGAGGGCTCACGTGTCTGCTGACATTGCATTTGAGGTCATGTTCGTGCTGTTCACACTAATCTTGGCTACGCCTGGCTGGACAGGACATGTGAAAGGAGAGACTCTCTTTCATGTCGTTTACATCAAAGTAACGTGTGTGTGATGCTTATGATTATTTTCTTGGCATTAAAGGAGGGGTGACCACATTCAGGGAAAAAAGTGACACCCTCCGCAGAAGGCCCCTGGCAGGTGTACTTTACTAAAGACCTGGGGTCTGACTTGATGAACCCCCATCCAGTCCAGTCACAAAACTGCCTTCCCTGCTTATAGAGCCCGTGCCTGCACCTTCCCCTCCAACCCTGGAAAGATGAGTCCCCCTCTCCCCATGCTTCCTGGCTCTTCCCTCCTTGCTGAAAGGAGTGAGGTAGGATTAGGGGTCAGTCTGTGAGCCAGCCGCCTGCACTGTCCCTGCTCGGAGCAGGAGCCCCATCGAATGCGCGAGCGAGGTGTCCGCTCGGGGCCGGGAGTGAGCCGTCGTACCATACGCGCTGTCCAACTTGACCCTGGCGAGAAGTTTCTGGAACCTGCAGGATGTCGTTGATTGGAAGACCCAGATGGACATACTGCATTATTCTGTTTCTAAGTCATAATTAAGTAATGAGCCCAAACCTGTTTATTGAGTACTAACCTAGGTTCAGCCATGAAGCCGAATTAATACACTTAGGGCAGACACAAGACTGTAGCTCATTCTTAAGTAATATGGTAGAGACCCAAGGACTGCAGGCTTTTAGAGGGGAGAGAAGAGTTTACAGGGCCTGGACCAGTCAGGGAGGCTTCAAAAAGGGGGTGTCATCAGCTAGACCTCAGAGCACAGAAGTCCTTGCGTGAAGGGTGAGACTGGGTGCAGGGGGGACGTTTGCCAGAGCTCTCGGTGCTGTGGTGCTGAGCACAGATCAGGACCTCATTAGCTCGCAGCGCCAACCACAGGGAGGAAGATGAGCACCGGAGTGTCTGCTGGACACAGGAGCTGGCGTGCTGTGACGCCCCCTCCCCCGCTTAGCATCTCTGTGCTGGTGGCCCTGGTTCTTCACTCCCGCTTGTGGGTTTTCTGCACAAACCACAGCTGCCTGCAGCTTCGAGCTCTCCTTCTCGTCACTTCTGCCACCAAGGAGGATGGGGGCGTCCCCCCCCGGCTCCAGCGCCTGGCCCAGTCTGAGTCACGATGCTATCGCTACAGCCGGTAGTGTCACCAGAGCCAGCTTCTAGAATGTCAGGACTTCTCCAAGTCAGTTATTGAACACCATTAGAAACTCACCATAAATTATCTTATGAAACAAAGGCAATAGGTGCTCAGCACCGGCTTTTCTCTCTCCCTAGTCGGTTTACTGCATTTGACTCTTACTCTGGAGGTTATGTCGATTGTGTGTGTGCAGTAGAAATGCTACACAGCTCCGCAGTCAGTGATCGCCAGTTGGCAGCCTGACATCAACCTGGTGAGAGTATTTACACCATGGAAATTGGCAAAGCTGTGAATCTGGGCTAGGATTTTCCAGCACACCACTTGGTTCTTCAGCATGAGTGTGTCTCTCTCACACAGCATGGGTAAAAAATTATATTCTAAACCCATAATAAACGTTTGAACCTCAGACGTTCTAGTCTTTATATCCGGGAGTCAAGCACACACGTGATTACTGAGACGCTTGCCAGAGCTGAGAGGCCCACTCACTGGAGCCATCAGTACAATGACCGCCCCCCCAAAAAAAAACGTTCCCAAGGTTCCCACTGGTGGCTCGAACTCTGAAAGTCCCAATATACAGTCACCAATCCACTATAATGTCTCCTTTTTAGGTATATGTGGCCACTCCTTTGTTATTAATACAGCATTACCTCCCAATATGCACTTCAAATTGGATGGAGTAGACAAAAATGAATTAATCTACGTCTACAGGTGAAACGTTTCTACGTGCATCCTTCCGAGAAGGGCCGCCAACCTTTCTCTGCCCCCAGAGATGGATGGCTGTTCTGCGTTCTGGTTCAGACCCACCTTCTTCTCTCTTGCTCCACGGCCTGTTGACGGGGATTACAGAAAACTAACAAAAAATGACGTTCAGCTAAAGCCAAATTCGTGAGGCTGCCGAGAGCTCGCTTCCCTCCAGATCTCACAAGGCTCCTTCAGGGTCCGACAGAGGCGACTGGGCCGCATTTGGACCCCAAGACACGTTGGTGCTGCCTCCGTTTGCAAAAGAGTCCTGACCCCACGCTGGGGTTGTGGGCTGAGGTGGGAATAAATGAGCAGTTGCCGGGAGCCGGGGCCATGCTGTCAGGGCTTCGGGGGTGGGGGGGGAGCTGTGAGCGGGAGGAGGGGCACCCGGTGCCCAGCCTCTCCTGCCCTGAGGCAGACAGCTCTCCAGCTGCCTTCCCGCAACCTTGGGCTCCGTGTCATCCGTGCAGCGCAGTGGCTTTCACGCCACCCTTCCCTCCCTGTGCTGCACCCGGGAAAGCTCAAAAAATGCTCAGGCAGCGTCTGGTCCCCCAACTCTCTTTTAGGATAACGTTCCTCCGTGATTCCATCCTGAGTCTTCACCTCCTCCCTGACTTTCTAGAGCGGGCTGGTTTGGATCTTCTCCTCCACCTGCTGAATGTGCTGTTCTCATGTTGTGCTTTCCTTGCCTTCAGGCTTTCTTGTCATAAGTTCCTTGTCACGGTTTCATCTTGGGCATCTCCTGGCTGTGGCCTGACTCATGGCATTTCCACCATGCAAGATGGGAAGGGTATAAATCAGGAACAAGAGGAAGAAAGAAAGAAAGAAGGGAGGGAGGGAGGGAGGAAGGGAGGTAGGGAGGGAAGAAAGAGAGAAAAAGAGAAAGAAGGAAAGAAAGGAAGGAAGGAAAGAAAGACGGGAAGGAAGGAAGGAAGGAAAGAAGGAAGGCAGATGGATGAGCAGAGAGAACAGGGAGGCACAGGGTGGTGACGTGGCAGTAAGTCCCCAAGGAGCACGCGGTCCTTCCACCTGAAGCCGCGGGTGGGAAGTGCAGCTGAGGAGAGATATTGGGGGGGGGTGGAGGGGAGGACGTTGCTCAGTAGCTGAGGTCAGAAGCTGGGGCTCCTTGTCACTGTGTGCCCCACCCCAAGAGCACAGCTCCTGGGATGTGCTCAGCAGAAGGTGCTCAATAAATGCTTGCTGAATTGAATTAAAGGGCATTCCACTGTTTGAGTGTGCTTTTAAAAATGTATCGGGTGTCGGACGGAGGATGCACTGGGGGAGGGCTGAGGGGGAGCCCTGTTAAAAGCTTACTGCAACCTTCCAAACCACAGCCAAGCCCAAGATGGAAGCCTTTCCCTGCATCTGTTGCTACACGAGCATCCAGCCAGGCAGGTGCTAACCCAGGGCGAAGGGGCTGGACTTCTTCCCTACGTTTTGTCCCGCTCACCCTGCCTCTAGTGGGAGAAAGGGGAAGGTAATCTGTTCCTTTCTGCTTGAAGAAGTTGGCTGCTGGGATAAAAATTGTACATGAATAATCACATATTTAAGAGCATCCTAATTATCCTGGTGGGAGTGATTGGGAGGGGCAGCTCCCCAGTTCGGCACGTGAGGGTCTCTAGCGAGAAATGACTCAGCCCTGGAAGAGGACGGAAGAGCCCAGCCAGAAACCTCCCTTCCGGCCCATGCAGGCTGTTCTCTGGCCAGGGGCTGCACCAGCCCACGCCGCCCGCTCCCCGCGTGACCCGCGCCCCTACCACGTGGCTCCTTCCTGCTGTCACGCGCACAGTCTCTCTCCCACTAAGTCGCGGTTGGGTTTTAGGACACGACTCGGTTAATGATGAGTATTACAGTTGTTACTCAGGTCTGTAGAAATGAGAAGACTCTAGATATTCCCCTTGGGGGGTGTAGATCCGTATTTAAAATATCATATAAAGAGCATAGTTACAGCCTCACCAAAGAAACACTTGCTGGCATCAAGCTGGATGTGAACTCTTTTACCAAACTGCAGTGGCTGGCCCTGTTACCTTTATCACAGTCCTGTCTAAGGAAAGCTAGCAGAATAGGTTTGGGAGGCAACAGGGCATACTTCTGAAAGACTGCAACGAGAAGCACAGCACAACATCGTTTGAAATATCGTCCTTTCCGCAGGCACACTCCCAGGGGGGATTCTGACGGCTGAGTGTGCAGGCCCCAGGCACGTCACTGCCGGCCTGAGGAGTAAACAAGCCCTTGGCAGCTCCTCGGGGGCCAGAAATGATGCCAATGCACTTCTTGCAATGCTTAAACAGGGAAACGCAGAGTAGACCCAAGAAGTGACTTTCCCCGTATTCAGCTCAGCCCAGGCAGTTGCAAGGCAGGGACTGGTTTCTGCCTTCACAGGATTGCTCTGACGCCCCAGGGCTGTTACCTGGGGCTCTGGTCTCATCTTCCCCGGCGATGGTCTCAGTGCCAGTTCTGACTCTTGTTCTCCGTCTCTCCCGGCCTGTGCCTTCAGATTCCCCCTGTTCAGCTGGTTCCAGCTCCTCATCGTTTGTAAGGCTGGGTGCAGGCTGTCAAGATGAGTAACAAAGGGACAGCAAAAATCCCCTCCTCTTTCTGCCTTTGTCACCACCATACACATTTTGTAGTTAAATTTGCAAGAACGTTTTCTAGTGGCTCGGCAAACCCTTTCCTCGTAAATGAGTGGTCATTAAACCCTTTTATCCAGACCCGTGACACATACCGTATCGCAAGCTGTCGGAGAAATTGTTGTGAGCTGGCGGATTAATCCCAGCAGTCAACGAAGGAGCGGCCCATCCCCTCTGAGCCAGGCTCTGGGATTTCTGGTCTGTCCTCTGGAGGGAGGGGACTCCTTCCCCACATCAGGTTTCCACTTTGATGAGGAACCGCCCTCGTTCCGGCCCCATTCTGATCTCTTATCACCAGGTTTCAAGCTGATTCATGTGCACCCCAGCTTTTCCCGTTTGGTTTGCATTTCTGTTTCCTTGACAAAGCCAGCCTTCCCTGTTGGATGTGATGCGTTCTCCCAGGAATTGACACACAAGGTCATGGTGATGTTTGCAGGGATTTCTTCCAGTGCGGACTCACCCTTTTTGTTTACGTTCTCCACGGTGGTTCTGATTATATTGCTTCATCTGATTATTAACAGTTTTTTCCTGTTGGGCAGCTATACATTTCATCCAGGCTTCTGTTTGAATTGTTACCAATTATGAATTGATGGAATTCAAGTTAAGTATTTTTGAGCCATATGTAAATACTTGGGAAAGAATTCGTCATTTAAATCCATCGGCGCTCAGTGGTTTTCTTTTGAGCATGTCTAATTATTTTCTGTTTCTTCTAATTTTTTTCCTGTAGCTATGAATCTTGAAAATCTGAGTGATGAATGATAGTCACTTTTTCAATCAAGTTGCCCGCTGCAAGCATTTTTGTTATTGTTGTGTGTTTTTTTTTTTTGTTTTGTTTTTTGCGGTACGCGGGCCTCTCACTGTCGTGGCCTCTCCCGTTGTGGAGCACAGGCTCCGGACGCGCAGGCTCAGCGGCCACGGCTCACGGGCCCAGCCGCTCCGCGGCACGTGGGATCCTCCCGGACCGGGGCACGAACCCGTGTCCCCTGCATCGGCAGGCGGACTCTCAACCACTGCGCCACCAGGGAAGCCCGTTATTGTTGTTTTGAGTGAACTCAGATTGGCCTCTAGAGATAGGAGTTGTTGCATGCCTTATTGGATTCTGTCTTAAATTTTGAGTGTTGTGCGTTGAGGGGAACCCTCAAATCTGCAGATGTTAATACCATCTGGAGTGTGTGTGTGTTTTTGTGTGTGTGTGCATTTGTATAAGGGGTGTGTATATGTGTGTTGTGTTGAGCTATTAAGGACAAGGGACTTTAAATGAAATAATGCCATTTGCAGCAACATGAATGGACCTAGAGATGATCATCCTAAGTGAAGCAAGTCAGACGGAGAAAGACAAATATTTTTTATCACTTACTTGTGGAATCTAAAATATGATACAAATGAACTTATTTACAAAACAGAAACAGACTCACAGACATAGGAAACAAACTTATGGTTACCAAAGGGGAAAGGGGGGTACCATCTGGAGTGTGTGTGTGTTTTTGTGTGTGTGTGCATTTGTATAAGGGGTGTGTATATGTGTGTTGTGTTGAGCTATTAAGGACAAGGGACTTTAAATGAAATAATGCCATTTGCAGCAACATGAATGGACCTAGAGATGATCATCCTAAGTGAAGCAAGTCAGACGGAGAAAGACAAATATTTTTTATCACTTACTTGTGGAATCTAAAATATGATACAAATGAACTTATTTACAAAACAGAAACAGACTCACAGACATAGGAAACAAACTTATGGTTACCAAAGGGGAAAGGGGGGCGGGGGGGAGGGATAAATTAGGAGTTTGGGATTAACAGATACACAGTACTGTTATATGAAATAGACAAACAACAAGGTCCTACTGTATGGCACAGGGAACTGTATTCAATATCTTGTAATAATCTCTAATGGAAAAGAATATGAAAAAGAATATATCTGTATACACTTACCTGAATCACTTTGCCGTACAATAGAAGCTAACACAACATTGTCAATCAACTATACTTCGATAAAAAAATTTTTTTTAAAGAACAAAGGGCTTTAATGTGGGAATAAAAAAGAAGGGTTGCCAACACTGCAGAGATGACAGACATACAAGCACCTGTTGGGAGGGTAATTCCGTGTAGAAACATCTTGAGAGACTTATCTGAATATCACGTAGCTTACTTTTTAGTACTACAGTGTTTTTCTTGGTAGCTAATTTCATATTTAAAAAAGACTGAAAGATAAAATTGGTTTTCAGAAAAATCTGTTTTTTAAACTAACCGACAGTGTCTTTTGTCTTAGAATTTGAACTCAGCCCAGCCTCGTTTTGAGCGACGCTGACGGGGTCATGAGCTGGGGGAAAGTAGTAAGTCCTCAGAAATGATCTCTCCTTCAGTTCTCATTATTCTACCTCTTCTAAGAACACAAAAGATAAAGCTCCTCAGGGCATCCCTTGGATCATTCTCAATCTGGACGTCTTAGTGTTGAGCTCTCACTCAGGCCACGGGCTGCGTTTCCCTCTCCTGGCGGGGGCACTGCTGACAGACACCACATGGTGTGGCGCTCAGAACCCAGCCCTGCCCCCTGAACCTCTGCTCACACCTGCCCTGTGCTGCCAGTGGGTCACAGCGTTTCGTCCCTAGTCACTGTCCATCTCCCTTGCCCAGTAACCGACCCCCACGCAGCCCCATTCTCCGTACACTATTCTATCATTTCTTTTTTGTAGCAGGGGAATGTCACTTGCTAATATACCACTTCATTTTTTATATTGAATGTTTATCTTCGTCTCTCTCCACCCCTCCCTGCCCCCACTTCACTGGAATTTGAGCTTATTTCAGGGATCTCTGCCCCGAGGTCATAGCTGTAGAACAGTGCTTGGCACGCAGCAGCACTAATAAGTATTGGTTGAAAGAATGAATTCATTGCAATATACTTGTTTTATCAAATATGTTTACCCAGCTTTATCGCATCTCATAGAATAGCCTGGTGCCCTGAATAACAGTTGGTTCCAAAACAAAAAAACAGAAAACCCCCCTGGGTCCTGATCACGTGACCTGGGAGGTTTGTTTTCCCTGAGAACTGGCCTCAGTGCTGGGGCGAGGGGAGAGGTCCTGATACTCACCAGAGAACAGGTGGGCACAAGCCAGTACACTAGGAGCAGGAGGGGCTCTTAGCTCTTCAGTGACTCCATTGCTACTTTTTTTTTTCTAACAACTTTAGTAAGATATAATTCACATACCGTACAAATCAGCCATTTAAAAGTGTACATTTTAATGACTTTTAATACAGTCACAGAGGTGTGCATCTTTCCCCATAATATGTCAGTGCCACTCTCTCACTTCATCCCAGCTTCCCCTTCCCCTTCCCCCTCCCCGTGTCCTCAAGTCCATTCTCCACATCTGCGTCTTTATTCCTGCCCTGCCACTAGGTTCACCAGTCCCGCTTTTTAAAATCCCTATATATGCATTAGGATACGGTATTTGTTTTTCTCTTTCTGACTTACTTCACTCTGTATGACAGATTCTAGGTTCATCCACCTTATTACAAATAACACAATTTCGTTCCTTTTTATGGCTGAGTAATATTCCACTGTATATATGTGCTACATCTTCTTTATCCATTCATCTGTTGGTAGACACTTAGGTTGCTTCCATGTCCTGGCTATTGTAAATAGTGCTCCACTGCTACTGTTAAAGCGGCAAAAGACGTTTTAGCAATTGTACTTCCAGATGATTAGTAGAATCACTGATTGAGTGCCCACTCTTTTTTGCAGGAGAGATCAACTCAGCCTACAAAGATTTGGGGAAATGTAAGACTCTTAAATTTGCATCTGGAAATAGTGCCTAGATAATAGCTTTATACTTTCTAAGAACACTGGAATTCCTTGGAATATTCCACTGAGTGACTAGAAGGACTATCTTAGTCTGTCTTTCAGCCTCATTTCTCTCTGTTGTTCAGACTGGCTACTTTCTACTGTTCCATCTTCGAGTTCACCGATTCTTTCCTCTTTTGAGTCCATCCATTGTCTTTCTTATTTTGATTGTTGCTTTTTCAGTTCCTAAATTGCTCTTTGGTTCTTCTTTGTATTTTCTGTTTATTTGCCAAGACTTTCAGCTCTTCATTTACTTCAAGTGTGTTCATAATTGCTGTTGAAACATTTTTACGATGGCCCCTTTAAAATTCTTGTTACATAATTCCAATGTCGGTTTTGTCTCAGTGTTGGTCTGTGTTAGTTGTCTTTTCTCATTAAAGTTGAGACTTCTTTGGTGCTTGGCATGTACAGTGATTTTTAATTGTATCCTGGATGTTTGGGGCATTATGTTTTGAGACTCTGGATCTTATTTCAATCTATTTTAGCAGGCTTCCTCAGACACTGTGTTAGAGAGGAAAAGGGGTATTGCCTTGCTACTGCCTGGCAGGGGTGGAAGTCTAGGTTCCCCACTAGACCTCCACGAACACCCTGTATGGGTGGAGGGTGCCTCGTTACTGCTGGGCAAAGTGGGCGTCTGGACTCGGCACCAGGCCTCCACTGACACCACCCTGGTGGGGTGGGGCAGAGGGGGTGCCTCATTATGTCCGAGGCAGGGGGCCTTGTTCCCACTGGAGGATGGTGAAAGTTCCAGTTCCCCAATCAGCCTTCTCTGACACCACCCAGCAGGTGGAGGAGTTGGAGGGGTGCCTCATTAAAGCCTGAAAATGGTTCCCCACTTGGGCCTTTGCTGGTGGGGATCAGGGTGCGGCCACGGGTTTTTTCCCATGATGTTTGGTAGGAGTAGGGCAGTTAACATCTAGAAGTTTTCTGTCTTGCTAGACTGCCTTTTCCCTGGTCTTTTAGGTAGAGAGAGCAGGCTTTTCCGGCCATTGGCATTTCCAGCATCTACAGCGCAGCCTGGCATATATGAAGAAGTATATGTGAATGCCAGGGACTCACCGGTGTCTTCACTCAGATCCTGAGCTGACCCTCACCTTCTCTCCACCTTCAGAGTCTTCTTATGTTCCTTCTGTATATAATGCCCTCCAGTGAGCAGAACAGGAAGAAGTGTGTCTACTCCATCTTGCCCAGGAACTGGAAGTGTAGAAGGACTGTTTCAGTGTCCTGTGTTAGAAGCAACTACTTTGAAAAGGAGGCCAGAAAAGAATAGAAGGTCTTCTGTTAGCATGTTTGCTGTTGTTCTTGTAATTGCAACTCTTACAATGGCTTCTTTCCTCTATTGTTTCTCAAAATTGATTTACCTTAACTTGATGTTTTGTTTTTTGCCAACAGCGAATTTCATGTTGCCTTTTTCTCTTTCTCTTCCTTCCTTCCTCCCTCCCTTTCCTTCCTTCTTTCTGTCTTCCTTGCTTTCTTTCTCTCTCTTTCTCCCTTCCTTCCTTCCTTCCTTTCCGCCCTGAAACCGTTACTGCTTCTTGCTTTAAAACCAGGTATTTATCTAGTTAAACTTCCATGCAAGTTGGGGACATCTTGACTAGAAATAACTGGATTCCTTTTTACTTGAGATGCACTTCAGGGCCTCTGCCCTCTCTGGCTGGGGAGTGTTGCTCTTTCAGGCTTTTAACGTGCAAGTGTCCCTCTGGGTCATCCTTGATATTGCCTGAGTTATTGCCCAGAGTTGATGCAGGAAGAGAATGCTCGAGCCTCAGCATCAGGAGATAGAGGTGAAAGGAACTCGGGGTTGGTTCTGGCCATTTGGCTCCACAGCCTCAGTTTCCCTGGCCGAGCCTGGAGAGCAGCTTGCACGGGACCCTGAGGTCAGGGGGGCGTGCATGCCCCCTGTGTGTGTGGGGCAGCCTGGAGGGAGGCGGGATGGGCTAGGGGTGGAAGCTATGCGTTTTGGGATCAGTCGAGCCAGTAAATCATTTATCTGTTTGACCCCGGGCAAGTCAGCATTTCTTTACAACATAGAGTGTCCACAGATGGACCGTCAAGCTCTCCTGCTCAGTCGCTGGTGGTGAGGCTGAGGCCTGCTGCATCTTTCGATTCTCCCCAGTGCTTTTTTTTTTTTTTTGCGGTACGCGGGCCTCTCACTGTTGTGGCCTCTCCCGTTGCGGAGCACAGGCTCCAGACGCGCAGGCTCAGCGGCCAGGGCTCACGGGCCCAGCCGCTCCGCGGCACGTGGGATCCTCCCAGACCGAACCCGGTTCCCCTGCATCGGCAGGCGGACGCGCAACCACTGCGCCACCAGGGAAGCCCACCCCCACTGCTTTTTAATCAGCAGTGTCATGTAGGCATTCACAGCAGGTGTATTTTTAAACTTGATAATCTTTCAGATTTGGGGGTGATTCTGCCTTTTTTTTTTTTTAAACTACAATTGCATTTATTCCTATAGCTGACTCTAATATTTCTAAGGTAGTACAATAGGGAGGAAAGGAATGAAAAAAATCATTCAAAGCTTTTCTTCACTGCAAACACGCGTTTAATTCGGGGAAAAAATTATTCCTGCCTCTTGTGTCAAGTACAGCACAGCATACATCTACTACTGTGCTTGACACCAAAGCATATACATTTTTTGAATTTGAGAAAACACTTTTTTTTAAACAGCTGCTGATGACAAACAACTATAGATCAGTTTTGACTGACATTTTGTTTGCTTTTTTAGATTTAATTAGCATTTGTAAGATTTGGGAGAGTTAAGCTTAATCATGAGATAATGTGATGATGTGAGCTGAGTGCAGTTTCTAGATAATTATCTGTGCCTGTGGGGTAAATATAGACGGCCAGGGAGACTCGGTGGGGGATTAGTAGTAACTGGAGTATTTACCTTCAGGGCTGGAGCTGGTTGTAAAATTGGTTATTTAACTGTTAAATTGGAGGTATTTGTTGTTATTAAATCCAATAGAATAATTTTAAAAGGCACTGGAGCAAGTGAAAGACATTTTGAAAATGCAGTGGTTGAAACTTCCATCCAGACTAACTTAGAGACCGTTTTCTCAAACTTCAGGCATGTTTACAATATATTCCATCCCCCCCCCCAAAAAAAGAAAAAAATATATATTACACATTTATATAAAGATGTACAAAATGTTAACAAACACTCTATTAATCCCCTTTGTATACATTTATTAATATGGAGAGTAAATGCATTCAACTCCTGAATGCAACTGAGAAAAATTTTAATTTTTCAAACACAACTTCCAGCCTATATATCTAAATATCTAAAATTAAGACGGTAAAATCAACTCAAGAGTTTGAAATTGTTTTCCAAACATTTAACAACCTAGCATCAAAATTAAACATAAACATCTTTTCGGCTTTGTGGTCACAGCCATGTTTGTAATCATGATTTGTTTATGTATGTTAATGATATGCATCTTTGCATGGAGCAGAGAGAGTCCCTGATTAAAGGCTTTCAGGGTGAATTTCAAAGGTCACGAGAAAGGCAGGATGAAACTACAACAAACAACTCTACAGGGGCAAGGAAGATGGGTATCTCAGCTGGACAGGCGCAGTTCTGTTCCAACCGTGGTTCTTCGGAATTCCAGCCAGAGAGAACTATCCTGGCAAAACTCCACAAACTCTTATTCATTCATTATTCACTGAACAAACATTTGTTTAACACATATTACATGCCAGGCACTGTTCTGAGTGCTGGCTTTATAAGAAGGAGTAAGACACAACCCTGTGCCCTAGAAGAGCTTGCAGTCTAACGATCTAAGGGGAGAGAGAGAATAAATAGTTATAATGCAGTGTGTGTTCCAGTTACTGATTGCTGTGTAACAAATTACCCCAAAATTTAGTGACTTGAAGCAACCTTTTTATGCCTATGGATTCTGTGGGTCAGGAATCTGAACAGGGCCCAGTGGGAACGCCTAGACTCTGCTCCAGGATGTCTGGTTCTCAGTAGAAAGACCTAAGAGCTGGGAGCCGGAACCCTGAGGGTGTCATTTTTCTCAGGTCGGGTGGGCTGTTGGCTGGGACCTCAGCTGAGGTTGTTAATTGAACACTCTCTCCATGTGGTCTGGGCTTCCTTATGGTGTGGCAGCCTCAAGGTAACAGGTTTTCTTAGCTGACAGTTCAGGGCTCCCAAAGTGAGTGTTCTAGCTCATGGGGTGGGTGACACGTGCTCTGGATTTTATGACCTGGCCTTGAAAGCCAGCCATTTAACTTCCACCACATCCTGTTGGTGACAGCACATTAGTGGCCCTCCCAGAATCAAGGGGAGGGGAACTCGGTTCTGCCTCTGGATGGGGCAGTGGCCTCACTCTAGAGGAGCATGTGGGATACAGCTATCTTTGGGAAACACAGTCTGTTGGGGGACGGTAATTCTAAACGTATCTAACAATCCTTCTTGCAAAAAGCAGAGCCTAATTCCTCTAACTCTTGAAAGTGGGCAGGGCTTAGTGACTCTCTTCTGGTGACCTGAGCACGGAGAGGAGTCTGTGACTTCCAGGGCGAGGCCATGAAAATTGCATCTGCCTGGCTGACCCTCTGTCGCCTCCACCCCCGCGACGGGGGCAGCTCACCACCACGTCGTGAGGACATTCAAGCCGAGGACATTCAAGCTGCCCTGGAAGAGGAACGGAGGTCTCCACCCACAGCGGCACCAGCAGACCAGCCCCGTGAGTGGCTGCCTTGGAGCCAGATCCTCTACGCCAGTCAAATTTCTTTTTCATATTTCTTTCTTTTTTTAAAAAGTTGAAGCGTAATTAATATACAGTGTTGTGTTAGTTTCACGTGTACAGCAAAGTGATTCATACATATGATTCATACATACATATAGAGCTATATATTCTTTTTCAGATTCTTTTTCATTATAGGTTATTACAAGATATTGAGTAGAGTTCCCTGTGCTGTACAATAGGTCCTTGTCGTTTACCTATTTATTTATTTATTTATATTTTTGGCTGTGTTGGGTCTTCGTTGCTGCGCGCGGGCTTTCTCTAGTTGCGGCGAGCGGGGGCTACTCTTCGTTGCGGTGCGAGGGCTTCTCATTGCAGTGGATTCTCTTGTTGCGGAGCACGGGCTCTATGTGTGCGGGTTTCAGTAGTTGTGGCTCGTGGGCTCTAGAGCACAGGCTCAGTAGTTGTGGCACACAGGCTTAGTTGCTCTGCGACGTGTGGGATCTTCTTGGACCAGGGATCAAACCCCTGTCCCCTGCATTGGCAGGCGGATTCTTAACCACTGCACCACCAGGAAAGTCTCCGTTTTATGTATAGTAGTGAGTATCTGTTAATCCCAACCTCCCAGTTTATGTCTCCTCTCCACCCGCCCATTCCCTTTGGTAAGCATAAGTTTGTCTTCTATATCTGTGAGTCTATTTCTGTTTTGTAAACAAGTTCACCTGTATCATTTTTTTTAGATTCCACATATCAGTGATATCCTATGATATTTATCTTTCTCTGTCGGACTTACTTCGCTTAGTATGATCATCTCTAGGTCCATCCATGTTGCTGCAAATGGCACTATTGCATTCTTTTTTATGGCTGAGTAATATTCCATAGTTTGTGTGTGTGTATGTGTGTATATATATGTATATACACACATACACACACACACAAACCACATCTTCTTAAACCAGTCGTCTGTTGATGGGCACACCTCCTGAGAGACTCTAAGCCAGAACCGCTCAGCCATGTCAGTCCTGAATTCCTGACCCCAGAAATTGTCAGAGATGATAAATGTTTATTGTTGTTCTGAGGCATTAAGTTTTGGGGTACTTGTTACAAAGTAATAGTTAACCATGCATCCAGTACAGGATATAGGAGTGTATATTGGGCTTATATAGGAAAGCCAGCTTATCAGGCTTGCCAGGCCTGGAAGGCTTCCTGGAGGAGGAGACACATGCGATGAGCCTTCAAAGGCTCAGATAGGGAATGACAGGCTGAGGCATGTGCACTTAGATATGCCACCGAAGAACACTGGAAAAGGCATGAATTATGGGTGAATAGTGACCAAAGTCTAACTGATTAACTGTAAAGTGGGGAGGTCCCCTTGGACTGTTCAGAGACTGACTACAGCTAATGTAGTTACAGAGTTAAGAGCAGGACTGGCTTAGTTGGGGCGCATTAATTCACTTACCCGTGTCCCCGAGGTCAGCCTCAGCATCACCCTGGAGTAGTTAAAAGGCAGATTCAAGCCCCTCAGACCTAAGAGTCTGCATGGCTAGGTGCGGCCAATGCCTGTGGGAGTTTGAGAAGCTCTGCTTCAGAGCCCAGGCTGGGTACCCGCTGTGGAATTCCTTGCACCTCTTAGGTAGATAGAGCTCGTGGTGGGGAATTCAGATGACAGCCTTGAAAACCAACCAGTGTGACTAATACAAGAAACAGAAGACCATCTCCCCTGTTGTTACAAATGACTTTCTAACTGCTGTGTTCTATTTTTAACCCAAAGTACTCTTTGAATAAAAATAAGATGTAAAAAGAAAGTAAATTAATTCCTGTACTTTCCTTTTCTTTTGGTACTTTGACATCTCCCTTGGGACCATAACACTCATTAATCTCATCCGGAGGAAAACTGTCCTTTTTCATTAATGACTTCTTAACCTTCGCCTTCTCTGATTAGGTGGATAATTAAGTCTCTCTTGAAAAGCCTCCAATCCCCACTTCCCTGCCAGCTCATTTTCTCCAGGAAGGGCCTGGAAGATCAATATTGCAGAGGAAGCTGAGTTGATCAATGGGACAAGATCTCCTTTGTAACACTGCTGGATGGGTGATGGCTTCCTCGGCTCAGCGGTTATCTCTGCGGTGGGCTAGAGGGCAAGACGCCTCTGCAGGGGGCTGCAGTTCTGTTCCTGCTCTGGGGAAGGGGCGGCTGGCTGGCTTAGCCTTGCCCGCGTCGGCTTCCCAGGCTGCAATGTGTTGTTTCAGCTCAAGCAGTAGGATCTCTCTGTTTACGAGTTTGGGTAGATCAGGAAGTGGGGACACATAAAGAATACGCTTCTTAGAGACGAGAGCCATGGGACGGCGACACTCCGGATGGCCCAGGGACAGATGGGTCTTCGTTTGAATGCAAAGCTGCAACTTCCTTGTCCCTGATTCCTTACAGAGGGTGAAGGAGGGACCCCTGGTGTACCCAGTCAGCATAATGGATGTGATTATGGAAGAGGGTAAGCGGCACAGATAATTCCCTCCAAGGTATTCCTGAGCAAAGAGAAAATGAGATTATGCTGCACTGTGACATGTGCTCAAGGACACACATTTTTTCTTCTCCTTGTCCAGCCCAGTTGAGGTTAGACTCTGGGCAGAGATGGACAGAGAGGAAGAGAATGCAGCTTTTCCCACAGATCATGAGCGTTTTCCTTCAGTTATTAGGGGATGAAAGGGAGTATTATTTAAGAGGAAGCTCTCTGAATTCAGACAGTCCACACCATTTATTCACTGGCCTGTTAATCCTTTATGATAGTGCTTGGCACATAGACCTAAATTTAAAATATTACTAACACTTATTGAATGCCTTCTAGGTGAGTAGTAAATAGTCCAGTGTTAACTATCATTAGCATGATGCTACTGTGATTTTTTTCCATAGAAGTGATGCACAAGTTTGCATTTTCCACTGGGGTCTAAGTGAAGGACGAGTGCAGAATTTAATTTTTTCCTTTTTCCTTCTTTCCTTATTTCTTCCTTCCACTTTATGCCCCGATTCATCCCAATTCAAAGTTGGGTTCCCTAGAAACACTCTTTAGTAGCTTTCCCTCTCCCCCTTTCTTTGTTTCCACATCACTTTGGTAGAGCTGAGAGGAATCTGTGGCGATTGTACAGGGCAAGCTGGTGTTCTTGGGAGCCAAGAGGCATATCTTCTTTATGCAAGAATTCACGTTGTGCAGTGGGGCATGACCCCAGGCGATGTCCCCAGAGATGGTGGTGGATGTGGCCACGGTTCCCTTGCCCTTGGCCGGTCACCATCATCAAGGGGCTGGCGGGCCAGCTGTATCCATCAGGTTCCCCAGAGGAACAATATACGGATATATATTGATACACATAGCCACATCTACAAAGTACCTTCACGGCAACCCCTAGGTTCGTGTTTGATTACATAAGTGGGTTGGTATCACCTAGCCGAGTTGACACATAAAACTAGCCATCACCCCAGCCATGGCCAGAACCAAGCCAAGGTGCCCACCTATGGTTGGAGCCCTTACCCTTGGCCTCCTTAGGCCTTGAGCTTTGAACAGTGAATGAGTTGTAGCAGAGGCGAGCATGGCCCGAAGGTACGTGGAGGAGGTGATACCCAGATGCCCGCCGAAGATGTCTGCAGTCCTGTAGAAAGGTTTTTATAGGTTTCTGCAAGTCTGATGCACAGTGTTGTAGCGTGCTCTTTATGCAGAAGCGGCTAAGAGGCCAATGAATGATTTTTGTAATTGCTGTTTAATTACCAGGCTAGAGTCCTTTAAAACCTGCATCGGTAGGCATGTCATATCCAGATGTTCTGTACCAGGCCAGTGAAAAATGTTTAGAACATAGACAGTCTATTCCAAAGGCTTACTGCATTGTGGATTTCAAAAACAAACCCTATGACTTTAGAGAATGAATCAGTGTTAGCAGTAATTCTGGTATAGATTGGTTTGAGGATTTTCTAGAGTTTAAAATATAGAATCTTGGGTAATATAAACAAGGTATTTTCCCCTCAGCAGGCTATGTAACCTTGTGTTCATTTGAAAACACCTACAAGTTCTAGGTCAGTTTCTCTGTTGGTGTTTGACACTTACAGCCAAAGTAAAGGGAAAAAGAGCAATAATGCATAAAATGTTCCCAGCAGTATCCCAAGCTCTTTTCACGTGTTAGCTTATTTAAAGCTCAGAACGAGCACTACAGGTGAGGAAAACCAGGCATAGTGAGGTCATGTAACTGGGCTAAAGTCTCGCAACTAGCAAGTGTTGAGCCAGGATTCAGCCCAGACTGAGCAAGTCTGTATCTAAATCCAACCCTAAAACTGTATGCAAAGCTGGTTTATCTTTCTCGGTGTTGGTGGCCGTAAAGCAAGTTTCTCACCCTCAACACTATTGACATTTGGGGTTGGAAAGTTCTTTGTTATGGGGACTGTTCTGTGCATTGTAGGATGTTTAGCTGCATCCCTGGCCCCGACCCTCTGATGCCTGTAGCAGCCCTCCCCCAAGTTGTAACCAGTAAAAATGTCTCCAAACATGGAAAAAAGGTCCGGGGGATCGGGGAGGAGACAAAGAACCACCCCCAGCCGAGAACCGTGGCCATGGAGGGAAAAATTATTTAAAGATTACAATTAGGTATAAAATAAGCAGTGTAAGTTAGAGGCTTTTATTATATTTTGGAAAGAATATATAAATCATTTTACTTATCCACTTTAAAAATTAAGAAACATAAAACTTGGGACTTCCCTGGCGGTCCAGTGGTTAAGACTTGGCGCTTCCACTGCAGGGGGCACGGGTTTGATCCCTGGTCGGGGAGCTAAGATCCCACATGCTGCGCGGTGCAGCCAAAAAAAATAAATTAAGTTAAAAATTAATTAATTCATTAAAAAAATAAGAAAGAAACCCAAAACTCTTCCATAAGCATATCAGTAAGTACAGCAGAAGTATATTCCCATTCTTTATTATAGAAGAGTTAAGGGAAAGATGTAAAAATATAAAAGAAGAGTGAGGGAGGAAAGAAATATGGGACACGGAGGAAGACTGGGGGTAAAAACAGACATGACAGTTACATACACACCAAAAAGAGAAAATATTAAGCTAGAACTAACAAGTTGCTAGCGCTGAGGAGGGTGCCTAAATGCCGTGCATAGTTTATCAAAGCTGTTGATGGTGAGGCCAAGACCATATTTCAGTCAATCAGCAGTGAATGTTTATTGATTGGGACGTTTCCTCTAAAGCCCAGATAAGCAGTTTTATTCCCAGAACTCGAATGCCCACAGGCACTTAACCCTCCTGGCCCGTGGCCTCTGCCATGACCTCACTGGGAGGAGGGGGGGCTGGGTCAGCAGGTCTCCTTCAGAGACTCTTCTCCGCCCCCGCCCCCCATCCTTCTAGGAGCTTCTACAAGATGACGGCTCTGGTTAGGAGCAGCTCAGTCCCCGAGGCAGGAGGGGAGCCAGCCTGGTGCTGCTTGCCGGGCTCAGCCCTTGGGAGCATTGGGAGTTGGAAAAGGGAACCACCGTTGTGGAAGATTTTTCCAGAAGAGGGACCGACTAGGCTTAGACTTTGAGAATGTTTACCAAGATTACATGGAAAAAAGCGTCAAGAATAAAGAGAGGCAGGTGCACTTACTTCCTTGGGAGCCCCTGGCTGTTTCCTGGAAGGCTAAGTCCTTATTAGCAACCCTGTGTGTAGGGGCAGGAGCTGTAGTGCTGGGGCCCCTCTCGGGAAAGTCTCATCCACACGCTAAACGTTCTGAGAAGTCCAGAGGTGGAGAGATTGGTTGGTGTCATTTTCTCCAAAGGACCAATCTCCCAAAACACTTGTTAGCGTGACCTAATAGTTTGTTACTGAATCGGGGTTCCGTGCAACAGAGTCTGGGAAAGTGGTTTGGGGGAATATAGGTAAAGTCTGCGTATGTTTGACCAGCTCTGATACACTTAAATCCTGCGGACAGGGCTTCCCAGCTCTGATGCTTTCCTCGCCCCATTGAAAGAGTCACACAGACTCCTTTGCCATTTCCTGGTTCCCACAAAGTACACACCGCTGTCTGCTTGTCTGTCATTGTCTCCTCCGTTCATCTACAAGTTCTTTGAGGACAGAGATTTGTTTCTCTTGTTCGCGGAGTCCCCAGCACCTGGAATGGTGCCGGCCCCCCAGCCAGTGCCCCCTGAACGTCTGCTCGGGAATCTGTCCTGAGGGAACTCTCCCAGCCATCTCGTTGCTGCTTATTCTTCCACGTTTTCTTCTCCTTGTTTCCAGGGTTAAACACATTAAATTGAACGATGACCCTTCAGTCTAGCCTTCACCCCTAACTCTGTGGCTTCAGACCCACTGAGGTGCTAGGTTGCCCCCCACCCAGCCCAGCTCCTCGCCGAGTTAACCCAGTCACATGCTACTGGATGGGATTTCTCTGTTGCATTTGGCACTGACTGCCTGCTTCTTTCTTTCTGAAACATTCTCTTCTCCTAGTTCCAAGATCCTTTCTCCTTATTTTCTCCCACCTCCCAGGCTCTCCAGTTCCTGAATTTTTCTTACTGTTGCCTTAAATGTTGCTAAAAGTGCGACATTCAGGATCCCACATGTCACTTAGCCATGTTCCCAACTGCTGCATTTCCTAGGCTCCTGGCAAGAGGGCGCTCTAAGGTGATGAACCCAATCGTTCAAGGAAGAGGTCAACATTATTTTTCTTTCTTGTGACTTGTGGTATCCATCAAGCAGTGTTCATCCTAAACTTCTGACATCTTTAAGGGCTCTAGAATACCAAGACGTGCAGCAACGTGTGAATAGGAAACCTGTGAGACAGAGGGAGATGCTCGGGTCCCTGTGCAAGAGTTGGGGGCAGCGTTAACAAGATCGGAATGCTTTGGAAGGAACTAGGACCGGAGTGGACCTTGAGAACTTTCACATTCAAGACTTGCCTTAAACGCCTGAGCCGAGGGAGTTGGTGTGCGTACCAGCCTCCGCAGCTGCCAAAGACAGTCAGGATAATAGCATGTGTAGCACGAGCCCGGGGGAGTGTTAAGCTTCCCTGTGTAAAGTATCTTTGCACGTAGTTTTGGATCCGACATAAAGGATGGCTTTCCTAGAATTCTCTCCCGTTCAGAGTAGTTGAAGATGAGTGATGCCTGGCACAGCCTGATGCGTTAGATATCTCAAGGTTTTTTCTCTCCCTCTGAGTCTTGACTACTTGATGAAGGTCTACTAAGTATGCTTTTACTGCATACACTCTGGACATGCTGAGTGAACTATGACATTAAGTGTCCTCTAGGAAGCTACTTTAGGCTTTTAAAGATGACTGGCTACCGCATGAACTGCCGATTCTAAGGATCGTGAAATCCCTCGTTGGCTTTAAGCTTCGAATGACTGTATTCATTGCAGGACACGCCACACAATAAATGTTCACTTAAAAAGTGTCTATAATCCAGTTTGTTTTCCACTTCCATTGTTATCCTACTGTGCTTGTCTCCTCTGAATAATTGCCTTTTTTCCCTTTATTTGGGAAGACTTGCCATTGGAAAGAGAAAGCTGGAAACTCACCCTGAAAATAGTAGCCAATTTCTCGTCTTGAGTTACCCTTGAACTTGATTTGGAGTTCAACGGGACATTTGCTTTAAATTGTGAATAATGTTTCTGAAGTGGTTAAATTAAATTGAATTTTTTCGAGAAAACAATATATGGAATTTTGGATAATAATTTTGGACATAGATAATACTGACATCTCCAAGAGGACCCCAAAGAATAGTACTCTTCTCGGTTATTTTTCTGAACAATTTGAGAAATTAAGCAAAGGCATGGAAGATGGTGACCAAAATATTTTCTTTACCTCTGATAGAGCCTGTTTCGGAAGTTATAGCTGTGTGTGAGAGCCAAATGCGCCTGCTGGCTGAACCCCAAAATTGGGAGATTTACCCAAGCAGCCCAGACAGCCTCCTAAGGTCCAAGAGAGCGCCTCCTGGGGAGGGGCAGCATGCATCGCTGGGGAGGAGGTGCAGGGCCAAGCCAAGAATGCCCGTTTAACCTTCCCAAACTCACCAGTCATGTGAACTGCTCTACCTCCGGGGCAGGAGAGTAAAGGCGTGCTGGGAGGACAGGCATTTCCCTAGAGAAAGGTCTCTACTCATGAAACCAGAAGTAAGGAGAGGTGCTCCCTGCTGACAGGTCAGTGTATCAGAGCATATATGGAAAGTATTTTAGGGTAACTACTTAGAGGGTAGTAAGACTGTATAACCTCTAAACTAGGAAAATGATTTAAAATGCTTATTCCAAAAGAAGGCAAGAAAGGAGAGAGAAGAAAGAAAGGGTGGGGCAAATAAAATGCACAAAATAGGGCAGTGACTATAAATCCAGGAAGGAGAACAATTCATGTCCTCATACACTGTACAGTTCTCGTCATAAAGGTGGGGGGGGTGTGAATTAAGAGTTGAAAGCACCATTTCTGTCTTCAAGATTGAAAGAAAAACAATTAAACAACTTGTCAAAGGTCATCACCTAGAAAAACTGGAGTCATTAATCAAACCCAGTCTGTCTTGACTTCAGAGTGTCAGCTTACTAAGGCAACAGTTACGTCCCTCCAGTTTAATTTTGTCCACATTAACTGTATCTTGTGCAACCACATCTTTACCATCTGGACGGATGTGGATGCCGTCTCTCAGCTCATATAATCTGTATCTGACAAAATCTTTGTTATTGATATTTTAAAGCTCAATCTACAAAAGTCAAATGGCTGCAATTGAACCTTGAGTGTGTTCTTAATTACTCAATCAATGTCTCCAGGACCATGACAGGTGGGAAAAAAATACACACATCTTTATTCTTGTCTGGCTGTAGCTTCATCAGCCATTGGAACTGCTGGGAAGGGAACATCTCTCCACTTTTATCTAAGATGTTTGGTCCATCTTCTTTCTGCCACTTGGCATCCTCGTCTGCATATGTCATCACTATGCAGAGCCCATAATAAGCACTTAGTAAATCTGTCAATATATCTGGAATCTGATTGTTAGCCTTCTTAATATTATATTCTTCCTTTTTAAAAAATAAATAAATTTATTTATTATTTTTGGCTGCACTGGGTCTTCGTTGCTGCGCGCGGGCTTCTCATTGCAGTGGCTTCTCTTGTTGCAGAGCACGGGCTCTAGGCATGCGGGCTTCAGTAGTTGTGGCTCGTGGGCTCAGTAGTTGTGGCTCGCGGGCTCTAGAGCACAGGCTCAGTAGTTGTGGCGCACGGGCTTGGTTGCTCCGTGGCATGTGGGATCTTCCCGGACCAGGGCTCGAACCCGTGTCCCCTGCATTGGCAGGCGAATTCTTAACCACTGCGCCACCAAGGAAGTCCCTTAGTATTGTATTCTTAAAGGATTCAGAAACCAGGGGAGAGATGCTTGGGAGATTTGAACACCAAGGGTGGCAGTGAGCCAAAGCCATTGACTTTTCTAGTAATTTCCTTTCTGCTTGTCTTTAGAGCTGTGGGTATTTCAGGTTGTGTTTCAATCGTTCCTCTTCCCTTCAGCCCTCTCGGGACTCTAGGCACACTGCTGATCTTCCTTTGTCATCCGTGTGGTTGGAGAGTGAGATTGGGGTGTTCGGAGGTGGAGGCCCAGCGGGGATCTTTCTACTCCCTTGAACACTGTCTTAAGGCCTGAGGGTCTGACAGCACTTCATTTTACTTTCTTCTGGGTAAAACTCCTGTCACTCCTCTATTGATGGGTCATAGGTAACTGAAACTAGCTGAAAATCTGCCAAAGACAGAAACGTAAAACAAAACTTTATGTGTTTTCTGTAACATTTTTTTATGGAAGAAATATAAAAGGATCAACTCACCTTCTTGTGTTTTCTTAAAATTAATAAACTTTATTTTTTATGAGCAGTTTTAGGTTTCCAGAAAAATTGTACGGAACGTACAGATAGTTCCCATACACTGGCCACCCCTTGCCTCCACAAACACACACACACACACACCGCACACGCACGCACACACACACACACACACACACACGCACACACACAGAGTTTCCCCTAGTTTAACATCTTGCACTATTGTGGTTCCTTTTTTACAATTGAACAAATGAACCAGTGTTGATACACTGATATTCTTAAGGTCCATACTTTACAACAGGGTTGCCTCTTTGTGTTGTACGTTCTATGAGTCTTGATCAATGCACAGTATCATGTATCCACCGTGACAGTGTCTTACGGAATAGTTAGCTGCCCTAAAAATCCCACGTGTTGCACCTATTCATCCTTCCTTTCCAACCCCCAACCCCTGGCCCTTTCCAAACACATGGCCACATGCAAGATACCTCCCATCTAAGACCCAGCTTGATAAGGTCACCCTGTTTTTTAAATTTCTGTATTTCATAGACTCTAAGATGTCATTGATTGTAAGGTGCATCCTTATTTTATATATCTCTAAGGAAAAGAAGTTAAACTAGGCACACCATGGATAGTAAGATGCACTCGACTTCAGGCATGTTAACGTGAGAACAGTATGCGTCTCAGAACTGGTAAAATGTTACCCAGAGCCCAGGGCCTGCCCAAGTACAGCGCTTTATTGAAACTAAAACAAATATTCAAAAGAACTGCACCACAGTTCCTGTTTGGCCTCTTCTGGGGCGGCAGTGAGGGGCCTGGGGGATGGTAGGTGAAGAAGGGGTGATGGAAAGAGTAAAGCGGAAGGAGGCTGAGCCACAGTGCAAGGCTGGGCCCTCCCACTGACCCCAGTGGCCTGGGTCCTGGGGATGCACAAACCAGAGAGAAATCTTTACTCTCTTTGTGACCCTGGGCAAGTTACTAGAACTTTCTGAGCCTCAGCCTCTGCATCTGTATGGAGTAATACTAATCCTGCCACGTGACTCTGGGGTCAGATAAATGAGTTGTAGTAGGTGACAGGCTCACTGCCTGCCGACAGTATGTGCTCAGTAGGTACTGCTTCTCCCTTTCTCCCTGGACCCTTGACTCCCCCTCTCCCTTACTTCCACCTCCATCTCACTTATGTCCTTCCACTGTCCCCCCAGCAGTCAGCCTGGGCTGGGCGACCCCACCCTCATTCTCGCTGCCTTGCAAGCGCTCTGGGTGCTGGAGACCTTGCATCAGCCGTGGGCTCGGCCCGCATTAATTAGCCTTGGAAACGAGACGGGATGGGGGTTACCTAGGACAGTTCACAGATGGCAGAGCCTCGTAATTCTTGGCCTTGGTGTTCCCAGGGCTGCCAAGCAATTAGGGTTTAGTAACTGGCTGCTGTGCCCACTCACTGGCTTCACGACTCGATTAGATATACAGCTCAGACAAACCCCAGTTAAAACGATTTCCCAGGGACCTTTGGGAATTAGACTGAGATATAACTGAAGCACAGGTTTATTTGAAAATTGCTAAGATTCTCAGAAACACGTGTTCTGCATAGTCATGAGGCCACAGGACGACAGAAATGTGCCATCGGCTTCCGGGAATTCCAGGTCGCAGCCGCCAAGTGCTCTCCCAAATCTCTGTGACCTTGGGAAAGCCATGTGGCTTCCATTTTGTCATTTGTCAAATGGGGAGTAAACGCCCATGTCACCAGACGGCCGCTCTGGCTGTACGAGGTGGTGCTGGTGAGAGCCCCGTGGGGCTATGGATGGCTGTTCAACGCTGACCAGTTAGTTTCCAGCTTGTTACTAGAGCCCAGCAGTGCTTGTTGCCATGGTTACTGCTGGGTTGATAAGGACTCTGACTGCCAGATTCAGCAAATAAAACTTCAGGACTTGCGGTTCAATTAGAATTTCAGATAAACGACGAATAACTTTCATTGTGAGTTATGTTCCAGACATTGCACGGCTCATACACTAGTATGTCTTTCACCAAGTATTGCAGGAGACATACTTAGGCTAAAAAATAATTTGAAGTTTATCTGATATTCAAATTTCACTGGGCACTTTGCATTCTATCTGGCAACCTTTAATAGGGACAGAATATTACCTTACTGAAACACAGGAAGTTTCTCGGGAAATAACTGATGTTAGGATAGATCCAGAACTCTCTGGTGACCTCGTTTATTACAAGTCAGGGAGGAGTAAACAATCTGCACATTATCCTCAACAATGAAACGTTAGTCTGGCAAAGAAGTTGGTCCTGTATTGGAAAAGGCCAAAGGGGCAAAGTCGCCATGGCCTCCTGGGCCGAGAGAAGGAAGCGAAGTCTCACGTGGAGAAAAAGTTGTTTTTTGTTTTTGTTTGTTTTTTTTTTTTGAGGTACGCGGGCCTCTCACTGCTGCGGCCCCTCCCGCTGCGGAGCACAGGCTCCGGATGCGCAGGCTCAGCGGCCACGGCTCACGGGCCCAGCCGCTCCGCGGCACGTGGGATCCTCCCGGACCGGGGCACGAACCCGCGTCCCCTGCATCGGCAGGCGGACTCTCAACCACTGCGCCACCAGGGAAGCCCGAGAAAAAGTTTTTAAGAAACAATTCCAGCATAGTGTCTCTTTCACACTTCTGGCCCTAAAATTTATTTTGTGAATTGTGTATATTTCAGCATCTCAATTTCTTTTTATCCTGTTAAAAAATCACAATGTATGTATTTCTCTGAGTAATGAATCTGAATTATGAACATAAGCCTCACTATATTTCGATGAGGGGAAGGTGAGAGAAGACATTAAATGGATGAAAATTTAGAGTAGGTATTTATCTCCAGTAGATTTTAAACTCTGCTTAAAGTGTTCCTAAGGAGATTAGTCATTTCTTAATGTTGCTTTAAAAAAATTGTTTTTAAGTGTTTAAATGGGTCCGAGGACTCTACCATCCTTAACGGATTCTTGACATGATTTGGATCTTTGTGAAGTTTCTCTTAGCTGCAAGTCATGCCATCACCAGCTGTGAAATGACAGATATTCGTGGATATCTGTGCCAGTCCTATTCTGCATTCTGGGGGGAGCATGACAACAAATTGGATGAGACAGAACCCTCCCCGCGGGACTGTATGGTCCATGTGGAAGGAAAACCAACCCAAAGCAAACGGCACTGAACATGTGAGAGAGAACATAAGATCCAAGGAAGGAAGGAGATTGCCATTGCCGCCGTTGGCTGTAGTTCTTACGCAGACATTGGTCACACATTAGTCTCATTCAGTGTTCATAATAATTTTGTGAGTGATATTTTATTACTCCTTTTTTTATAGATAAAACTGAAGGCCAGAGAGGTTAAGGACTATATATGCCCATGTCACGGAGCTAGTAAGTGATGGAATGGGAGTTCAGATCAGGTCTGTCTGACTTCAAAGTGCCATCGGCACAGTGTCCCTAAGGGGGGATTTAGAAGAGAGACAAATTACTTCTAATGGAGGTTGGGGGGTGGTCAAGAGAAACCCCATGGGCAAGATCTCGTTTGAGCTGAAGCTTGGAAGACAGATAAGGTTTGGAAGTTCTATGGAAAAGAAGGGCCTTTCCGGCCAAGAGGAGGGCTTGGCAAGAGGCCAAGGGTAGGTACACAGAGTTCTATCTAGCTAGTTCCGGAAGCAGCATGTAGTTCAACTTGACCTTAGCTCAAGGTACGTGGCAGAAAGAGGGTGCGCCAAGCCGTAGGCCCTGGTTAAGGAGTCCCACTTCCTGTGCGGATGGTGAGGACTCAGTGAGGGTGCGGACGGGGTTAAGCTGGCCCTGGGCCCAGACTGGACGAGGGGAGCAGGTGACACTGGAGGCAGAGAGACCAGATAGAAGGCCATCAAGGGATGACGGAGACAGCTGTGGAAATGGAAAAGGGATGATGGCCCTAGACACGGAACAGGTGGGACTGCTGGACTGACGGACCGGCGTAGTAGGCAGTGGATGGCAGGGGACACTAGTGGTGTGAGTAGACGGCCTGTGAGTTTGCTGTAAGTTAAAATTTTGGCAACATACACCATGGCTGTTTGTAGAGGAGCTCCAAGCCATAGCGGGGAGGTGGACGGAGTCCCCCAAAGCTGCTTGTACCCTGAAGAGTACCACATTCCAGAGTCTGAGCCCCAGATTTTTAGGCTAAGACATTGGCTCTACTATTATTTTCATCAGGTTCTGTTGAACTCATACTAAGCAACCTTATGAAACACTGAGGTATAAAAATTAGAATGCAGGTAATAATCTACTTCTCAGCAGAGAGAATGAGATGGAGTGAATGCTCCTATTTGCTGATCAACACACTTTTGCCCCGAGGGCTGATCTGCACGTGAGCTCGGGTCACATCCAGGAGGTGGGTGAGTAATTTGCACTGGGTGGCTGTGCAGTGACCCCACCGGGGGCTGGGTGTGCAGCGTGAGAGGCGTGTCGGGCTGTCATTGCTCCTGGCCGTGAGCACAGCCTGTCCTCCTGAAGTACCAGTGTGCCCTCCGGTTGCTTTTTTTCTTTCCAGCACGTGCCCATTTCTTGAAATAAAGCTGGTGCCTGAGTCTTGGCCTGGAATCCATGTGTTGTCTTTAAGGTGCCTCTTGCATATCTCTGGTCTGTGCCTTGGTGTTTGTTTTTACAGTTTTACTTTGAGAAAAACCACCTTACACATCATTTCCAGGGTCACTGGTGGAGTGTGTGTTCGCCCACACAGCCGTAGCGCACACCCTGGCCTCAGAAGGGTAACTTGCGTTCCATGACGTAGGGAAAGGCCTTCCATCTTCAAGCGGAACATTCGGACCCGAGGCTTCACCAGGTTGTAACATCCTTGCGCGCGTGGGAAGGGAAACGCCGCAGAATACGCCCACGGCCTTCATCCTTCTTGGCTTCGAGAGGTCTTTCTTTCCTTAAAACAACTTAGCAAGTAATCCTGGGTGGACCTCTCTGACTGGGGCCTTAGGGGGAGGGAGGTAGTAGACGTCTAAGCTTCCAGAAGCTTCTGGGGATTCGAATGACCCCACAGTTCAGTCACAGCTCAAGAGTGTGAACAAGTCCTGAGGCCTATACCTGCCCTCGCTAAGTAGAAGGCACCAATGAGACCAGAAGGCAAGGACCCTGCAGAACTTGGGGTCTGGGGCCGCTTTCCAAAGGAGGGCATTTGATGTGTGTCTTGAGGATTTGGACCAGAGCAACAGGGGTGGTGTCGGTGTGTGAAGGGTCAGAGGGGGGAGAGGGGTAGGGGTCCCCTGAGTGTCTGCTCTCGGCCAGATCCTTTGCAATGTGTTGAAAAATTCCCCCTTACCGTGGATGTTGCAGATGTCAAGTCCTGTAGGAGCCTGGCAGCTGACACGTCCTCCATCTCTCCCCTATGATGCTGAGACCTGGCAGAGAAAGCGCTAAGTACTGGCTCATTTGACTAAGGTCAGAGACATCACCCAAAGGCAGTAACTGTTAAAGAGCCGTCACCTGGCTTCTCTGCACCCCCCGCCGGGCGCTGGCACAGGACCCTCAGCACAGCGGGCACTGGCTCCACCTTAGCCGTCAGGATGCTGAGGCAGGGGAGGTGCAATTCCTCAAAGTCACTCTGAGAAGGGCTGGGCTCAGGGGTCCAAGCGCTGCGGCCTGAGTCCTCTGTGGCCTGGACTTCAGCTGGTGACCGTGGGGACGGTGGAACGGTGCCAGCGTTTGAGAATTTCTTGCTACGCCACATGGCGAGCAGAGAAGTGAATACCTTCACACTCTGGGGACTTTAGACCTTTTCCTGCTTAACAGAGCGGCATTGAAATGTAAGGCGTTTTCAAGTTGTATTGTAGCCTTCATTTCAGAAATTTCAAAAATGGAAATCCCCGTGTGGCCTTGGTCTGCATTTTACACACGGGTATATCCTTAGGGTTTCTGTCTTTGTCTCTCCCATGGTTGCCCCTAGAGACGTGGCAGCGAGTGGTTGAGGCAGGACCGAGGTGTCTGGGGCTGCCTTTGACCCTGGGCTTACTCTTCTGAGTCAGAGGGAACTTGCCTCCTTTCACTTTCTTTTTACGAAGCATTTAAATACATGTAAGAGTAAAGAGAATAGCAGGGTTCCCCGTATTCACAGCGCTTGGATTTAAATGTTGTAAATACTTTGTTATACTGAATTCTTATTCATTGATCAATTGCTGAAAATTTACAAAGCGAGTCCCAGATATTTTATGTCATGAATTACCACCCCAAATTATCATGAGGTGTGTTTTATAGAGAATAAGGACATCTTAAAAACAATCACATTGGGCTTCCCTGGTGGCGCAGTGGTTGAGAGTCCGCCTGCCGATGCAGGGGACACGGGTTCGCGCCCCGGTCCGGGAAGATCCCACGTGCCGCGGAGCGGCTGGGCCCGTGAGCCGTGGCCGCTGAGCCTGCGTGTCCGGAGCCTGTGCTCCGCCACGGGAGAGGCCGCGACAGTGAGAGACCCGCGTACCGCAAAAAAAAAAAAAAAAAAAAAAACCACATTGTTATCACAACTGTCAAAGTTAGTAATTTTTTTTAGTATCATGTAATACTGTCTATATTCAGACTTCTCCAGTTGTTTCCAAACTTTTTTTTTTTTTTTTAAAACATTTGGAGTGTTAAGTTCAGATTTCAGTAGGGTCCGTACATTGCATTTGGTTGTTTCGTCTGTTAAGTCTGTCTTAGCTTAGCACAGCCCTGAGCTGTAGAGCGTCCCACCTTCTGGGTGTGTGTGAGCGCTCTCTGCAGTGGAGTTTAACCTGGAGGAGAAACTAGGAGTTAGAAATGCTGGGTGGGTCCGGGTTCAGACTGGTCCACAGAACAATCCGCGCGCCGCTGCTTTGCCTCATGGTGGGTAGTGTGCCCTGGACAGGAAAGGCGGTGGGGAAGTGGGTTTTAGAGAACAAAATCTGGGTGCTGGTGGTGCTTTGCTGCTCCCAGGCCTCGGGTGCCTCTAGGCCTGGTGACGCCGGATTTCTCGCCTCGCCAAGGGCTGGACGGGCTGGGAGCCTGACCGGTAACTCTCACTGGTGACGAGTGAGTGGGAAGGCGTGAGGAGAATGATTGGCCGGGTCTGGGAGAGAAATAGAAGCGGCCACAGAGAAGGGGAGTGGTGACGGGGAAGGGACGGTCAAGGGCTGCGGCCGTGCGAGGCCAGGGCAGGGCAGAACCGGCCCCCGCACACCTCCTCGGAGCCAGGATGCCGGCCCCGCACTAGGCTCACACGTCCCAACCCAAGCCCAGTTCCTCTGCCGCCTGCCCCTCCCTCCCAGTGCTTCCCAACTCTCTCAACAGCAGGTGCGTCCCCAGCCGTTGGGCGCAAACGTCTTAGACTCACCCCTCAACCTTCCATTCTGCCGCATTCAGCCCAACAGCCAATCCCGTGCTGCCCGCCTTCAACGCCACCCTGAGCCTGACTCCTCTTCCACGCGACCGCCACCACCGAGCCCGGTCCCCCTCTCCTGGCTGACTGCAGCAGCCCACTCCCTGTGGCCGGCCTCCGCCCGAGCCTGCTGACGTCATTCTCTAGGCAGCAGCCAAAGCCACCCTCTCGGCGGGTCCCCAGCTCTCAGCACTGGAAACACACCCGTGAACAAGACAAGTCCCGTATCTGGGAAAGGCTCCCTTCTAGCAGGTCACGTTGCAATTAGATCACGGCAGCTTCATGCTAAACTTCAGAGACTTCTGGGAGGCATCCTCTGGGCCATCTGTGAAAGATCAGCCCTCCCCCGAGACCCTGTCCCCCAGCCCTTGCCCTTCCTGTTGCCCTCAGAGCACTTGTAGCCGTCCAGCTACCGCGTTATACATCTGTGTGCCGTTTGCTTCTTTACTGCCTGTCTCGCCTGCTAGAATGTGTTCACGGCCACGCTCAGGCCCTGCACTGGTGCTGGACATCTGGTGGACTCTGCCTAGATATTATTTTTTTAATGTTTTTTTAATGTGGTAAAAGTCACATAATATAAAACACACTGCTTTAACCGTATTTAACCGTACAGGTCAGTGGCACTAAGTACATTCACGTTGCTGTGCAACTCTCACCATCATCCACCTCCCCAAGTTTTCACCTTCCTAAACTGAACCCTGTCCCCGTTAAAAGCTAACTCCCCATTCCCCCTCCCCAACGCCCCCCTACCCTCCAGCCCCTGGCATCTACCAACATACTGCCTCAGTGTTTGATTACTGGATGAGCAAGGACACTGATGCTCGGGACTGGAAGATCAGATGGCACAGGTGTCAAGGCTCAGTGATTTCTGAGCTGCTTTCTTGGAAGAGAATTTTGAGAAGCCAGAATATCGGGGCACCAGAGTGGGGGGGGGTGGAGGTGGGGTTCTAGACCCTTCCTTTCCCTGTCCTCCCACCTCAGGGTTTTGATTGAGGGCTGGAAGCAAAGGCCTTCAACCTGGCTTTTACAAACATCACTCAGGACAGTCGTACTTCTTGATGTTTCGCCTGGTCCTGAAAGTGAGACCCAATAATTGGCAGCCGAGTGTTGGCTCCACTTGGCGGAAAGCTGCTTTTCTGCTCCTAACGTCACTCACGCCCTGTGCATAATGTAAACGCCTGTAGCATTTATACCGGCTACTGTCAGTCCAATTCCATCTCAGCACCAGTTACCCGGTTCCTGTCTCCTTCACTGCAGGATGTAAGTCGGGATAGGAGCAGCACTTGATCCCCTTTCAGGCAAGTGTTTTCACGGCCCCTCATCACCCTGACCTGCCATCTCAAGGCTCAGAGAGAAAGGTTACAACGTGGCAGCATTAGCTCTTTAAGACTTGAGCTCCAAGAACATAGCAAGCAGGTCAAGTCCATTCCCTCCGTGCCCTGCCAAGGGCAAAGCCTGCATAGAAACAGGCATTTCCGCTGGGCTGGGAGGACGTGACGGAGATGCTGCAGGGTCCGGAGGAGTTGGCTTCTTGCGTTGCCAGCTTGTAGCAGATCCGCTTCTATCAGAGAGGTCCTGCAGGGGCTTCCCAAACTTCCCTTCGTTCTAAGGAGCCTTTTTAGACATTGTTTTTCTAATCATTGTATGAAATGTGAATAGCCCTATAGATACACTGTGCACCTGTTTATAGGCTTCTTGCCTCAGCATCATTCAATGACCTGGGCACCGAAGTGGGAAAAGCAGATGCTTGGGTGACTGGGATGTGGACTGATATGTTGCAAGTACACTTGGGTCCCTAGTTCAGTGTCATGGAAAGAAAGTACTGAAATCTGGTTGTGGCCAAAAGGTATATGCTGGGGAATTCACTAGAAATAATTCAAAACAAAGTACAAGTAAGTTAGGAAGACCTGCGTGCGGGTGGCCTGGGGCCTGCGGTTCCGCGGAAATATGGGCATGTGTGGAGCCTAGAAGGATGGGTAAGGCGAGGTAGGGAAAACAGACATGAGGAAAAGAGGGGAAGTGATGAGCATATGGTCCGCGGGGTATAGCTAGGCAGGGAGGGACCGACTTCACCCGCGTTTGGAGCCGGTTATGGGGCTGCGAGTCGGGTGGTAAGGCTGGGAGGCTCCACCGTAGACCTGGTAGGCAGACGGGGACCAGGCGGCAGCTGGTCTCGCATCAGAAGTCCCGGATTCTGTATCGAGCGCCATAGTGTGAAAGTGTGTTTGTTTATTGAACTCCATCCTCTTTTCAAGGTCTCCGTGGGCTCCCTCGGGGCTGGCGAGGCCAGAGCTGGCCCCAAACCTCCATGTTGACTCAGCTCCCACCAACCGTTCAAGTTCATGTTTTTATCCCCACTTTTGAACATGGCCCAGAGAGTGCAGAAACCAAGGCCAGGGCAGGGCGTGTTCCTCCCCAGGGGTGTAGGAGGGGGCGGTCTCACGTCAAACCCCAGAAACTTCTTCGATTTTGCATTTTGGAAGCTTTTGAGGTAGAGAGGTTTCATGTTTAACCTAAATTATTATCAGCTAAATTATTTAAAAAACTATTATGAGTACATAATTATATATACTTAGTTTATAGATTACATATAATTACGCATGTGATAATGTAATAAAGTTAGATAAAGTTGATTATAAAAATACCATTTTCCTTGGTCACATGTCCCCCGCATCTGCA